>NC_034192.2:28480718-28483218 GCF_002021735.2 Oncorhynchus kisutch | reverse complement strand
ATTACTTTACGGTCCTTGCATGGCTTTCCCATCATCCTCCAGGTTATCCAAATACTTGACTATCATGTACTTCATCCTTGTAAAAGAGGGAAAGGTCCCCCTTCACCAGACCAGTTTATAAAGTACAGAGCACTGGAATGGATGATAAGAGTAGGGTCCAAGAGTAGTGTTCAAGAGTAGAGTAGGACCCTAATATCTGTAGGGTCCAAGACAAATGATCCCCAGTGGTCTCAGTGGTGAGGGGACATTGGTCTCTGGCAAGGGCGCAACTATCACTGAGAATGGGGGGGGACATTCTGAAATTGCAATTTTGCTAAGTTTTGTGTTACAAAACAAGGCAACGGTGTGCTTTAGGACCATGCGGACCATGCCTCCGAGTGGTCGGGTAGGCTGTTTGGAATGTTTATCCGACTGGATAAAAAAAATGTATGCCCCCCCCACTTCTAAAACCAAAGTTGCACCCCTGGTCCCAACCTGTTCTGAACCAGGTTGGGGCCTCAGGAGCTTCCACTTTCACCCAACCAGGTCTTCGTGGAACGTCGTAGCTCTTAATACTCTTACCATGGACACTTTTACATTTGACCCTTTTGTGGGTGGATTGGGAGGTGTCCTTCCTCAATATTAAAAGCGAATTCATTTGTGCTAGTGCGTCACACATTCGTTCCATGAAGGATAAAGATTTGACCTGATTACTAAGTGATAATTATCATTTGCATAGTTGGTGTAAACACAGGTTAGGAGACTACATTCAATAGGATAACATTTGAGTTGGACTGATGGGTTACATTAGTACTGAGGGTGATTGCAAGCATATTGCTAAGACTCACTTCCAAGGCCCTACGCTGAACACAGAGCTGCAACATTGTAACTCGCACGTACTGTCGATGGAGAACACAATAGCACATCATAGAGAGGTCCCTCCCTCGGCTTCGCTCGGGAACGAGGTCTTCATGAAGTATCGTGGGAGAAATGAAATGTCAGTGTGATTATGGTGGTAGTTGGTAGGCCAGAGGAGGAGAGGGTACAGAGAAGGAGGAATGCAAATGATTGGCAAATGACTGCAGCTCTGAGTGTGACTAGGGCCGTTGTTTCCTCTCATAAGCACGTCCCTAATGGAACGCATTCCTGCACCCGCAGTCCTATTGGCAGTTAGAGAGAACATCTCGTCCACTGCGTACACATCGTGTGCACAATTGCAAATCCTCTGACTTATTGTAATCACTTGTCATTGGTTCTAATTTGGTTGCGACAGGCTTGGTGAATACAATCAGAGATGGAATGTTATTTGGTGAGCAAAAAGTCAAACAAGCAGCCCAAAGTGTGTGTGTTTGTGTTGTGGGAGGGAGTATGTAAATTAATCCAGCCCCCAGCGTAGGTCTTGTGTTGTGGGAGGCAGTCTGTAAATGAATTCAGCCCCCAGTGTGTGTTTTTGTGTTGTGGGAGGCAGTCTGTAAATGAATCCAGCCCCTAGTGTGTGTTTGTGTTGTGGGCGGCAGTCTGTAAATGAATCCAGCCCCCAGTGTGTGTTTGTGTTGTGGGCGGCAGTCTGTAGATGAATCCAGCCCCTAGTGTGTGTTTGTGTTGTGGGCGGCAGTCTGTAGATGAATCCAGCCCCTAGTGTGTGTTTGTGTTGTGGGCGGCAGTCTGTAAATTAATCCAGCCCCTAGTGTGTGTTTGTGTTGTGGGCGGCAGTCTGTAGATGAATCCAGCCCCCAGTGTGTGTTTGTGTTGTGGGAGGCAGTCTGTAAATTAATCCAGCCCCTAGTGTGTGTTTGTGTTGTGGGCGGCAGTCTGTAGATGAATCCAGCCCCTAGTGTGTGTTTGTGTTGTGGGCGGCAGTCTGTAAATGAATCCAGCCCCCAGTGTGTGTTTGTGTTGTGGGAGGCAGTCTGTAAATTAATCCAGCCCCTAGTGTGTGTTTGTGTTGTGGGCGGCAGTCTGTAGATGAATCCAGCCCCTAGTGTGTGTTTGTGTTGTGGGCGGCAGTCTGTAGATGAATCCAGCCCCTAGTGTGTGTTTGTGTTGTGGGCGGCAGTCTGTAAATTAATCCAGCCCCTAGTGTGTGTTTGTGTTGTGGGCGGCAGTCTGTAAATGAATCCAGCCCCCAGTGTGTGTGTTTGTGTTGTGGGAGGCAGTCTGTAAATGAATCCAGCCCCTAGTGTGTGTGTTTGTGTTGTAGGAGGGAGGAAGGGAGTCTGTAAATGAATCCAGCCCTTAGTGTGTGTTTGTGTTGTGGGAGGCAGTCTGTAAATGAATCCAGCCCCTAGTGTGTGTTTGTGTTGTGGGAGGCAGTCTGTAAATGAATCAGTCTGTAAATGAATCCAGCCCCCAGTGTGTGTTTGTGTTGTGGGAGGCAGTCTGTAAATGAATCCAGCCCCTAGTGTGTGTTTGTGTTGTGGGAGGCAATCTGTGAATTAATCCAGCCCCCAGTGTGTGTGTGTGTTGTAGGAGGCAGTCTGTAAATGAATCCAGCCCCTAGTGTGTGTTTGTGTTGTAGGAG
>NC_034192.2:28418218-28475718 GCF_002021735.2 Oncorhynchus kisutch | reverse complement strand
AGCCTCTCACATCTGCAGGTCTAGACGTGCAGGCCCGAAAGAGCCTCTCACATCTGCAGGTCTAGACGTGCAGGCCCGAAAGAGCCTCTCACATCTGCAGGTCTAGACGTGCAGGCCCGAAAGAGCCTCTCACATCTGCAGGTCTAGACGTGCAGGCCCGAAAGAGCCTCTCACATCTGCAGGTCTCATTAACTAGCTAATGTCTCTGAGCCGAGGTGTTCAGAGGGTGCTGATCCTTGTGCTACCTGGGTTCACACACTCCCTCACGCCATCTCACTTCTCTACTGTTATTGATTCTCCCAGATGCCCGCATACAGACCGTGCAGATAGATATACTCTGTCTTATACCATCTTCTTTCTCCCTCCTCTCCACCCTAAAACAACTTACACTGTCCATTTAGACTCCCAGCAGGGAGGGGAAATGGTTCAAATAACTTCCAGTCTTTTAAGTATTAGATTGGGTTGGGGGGGTGGGGGGTAGAGGGGGGGGTATACGTGCTCACAGGCAGGCAGGGAGCCTGGGCGCCACTATCTCCACCAGAGACGACCGCAGAAGGCCCTTCAAGCAAGTAGGAATGTAAACACCTTTGCTCTTGTTTCGCCGTGGAGATGAGACGAAGGCTGAAAGAGAAATCTGAACTCTATGGGCTTTGTGTTCTTAATGCCTTCTCTTATTTTGTTTTGTTAGGTGTTTTGTTTCAGTCACAAAGGCTGATAGCATCTCTTCTTGGAGGTTATCCAGCAGATGCCTCTTTCACTTTTTCCCTGTGTGGTGTACTGCTGCACCTCTCCTGGGAACTGTTTGTGGTTCCACACGCTCGCGCTCTCTCTCTCTCTCTCTCTCTCTCTCTCTCTCTCTCTCTGGGGACAGTGCTACTCTGTGGAATGCTGCTCTGTTCTATGGGGTGTAATCCATCATCCTGCAGTGGCAGCCTCAGGCTTATCGCCTGCAGGATTTCTCAGGGTGCTTGAGTCCCCCTGGAAAGTGAACATGACATGAGGCAGCAGAGAGTTTGTAGTGCAGCCGGGGCCTGGGCTGGTTGTGGGTGTGAGTGGTGGTGGGTAGTCAGTGTGTGTGTGTGTGGTGATGTGTCAAGACAGATGGGAGAGGTGTGTGAAAGAAGGTGTTGAGAGGGGTTTTAGACCCACACAGACGCAGGCATCAGAGAGCCTCCCTCCCTGACCTGGCTAAGAGGTGGTGTGCTGTTGCTCCAGGTCGTTGCCTCCAGCGTTAATGCCCCTCCCCCATCGCCCTGTCTCCCCACTCCGCCCCTCGTTAAACTGTGTTTGTCCAGAGAGCCCAACGGGGAGGCTTCCCTCTGGCCAGTGGGGCTGGCGCCAGAGAAAGAGACTCTCCTGTTCTCTTTATGGCCACGATGCCCCACACAGCCAGCCCACTAGCCGCTGAGCTGACCCCAGACGGAGGTTACCAGCGTGGAACCACATTACTCTCAGGCAGCTCTCCTCGGTGGCCCACCACCACCACCACCACCATTTGCACAAGGCATTACGAGGAGATCTAAAGGCTTCTGGGGCAATAAATCACACAAACAGGAACTGTAAGCCTAGCAGCACCCTCATGCATATACAATATGTGCACCCTTCAGCACCTGATGCTTCACCATGCAAGACCATTTGGAAAACATACATAGCTGCACTTTGCCATGAAACTAACGGCAGCCGAGCAGAGCACTCAAGGCGTAACCTCAGAACTCTGGCAGGGAATGAGTCAAGTTCTACCCATCTATTCAGATGGTACAACGGCTCTGTTTATTTCTATTTCCCGGCACAAGTGTATGGAGTTATTTAGATTGGCGCATCACTTCACAGGTTTTCACCCTAGCATGCATTATTCACATTTGGAGAGAAAACAGGCTCGTTTTCAACCTGTGGATGGGTCTGACAAGACCGTGACGACAGGCTGACAGATGGGGAAGATTGATGGGGTGGCGAGGGGCTGGACAATGGGAGGCGGTTATAGCAGGGTGGAGGGGGTAGAGAGGGGTTAGAGAGGCTTTTAGCATGGCATGGAGGTGATGAGAGGATCCCCAGTCTGAGCTAACAGGATAATGGATAAGGCCGGTGGGATTTCTTTCAGGAGATACTCGTTGAAGGTGTAGTCTTTTTAGATGTTTTAAAAAAAAAGATGGGCAGGGACTCCGCTGTCCTGACGTAAGGGGGAAGCTCGTTCCACCATTGGGGTGCCAGGACAGAGAGGAGCTTTGACTGGGCTGAGCAGGAGCTGACCCTTCCTCCGATATTGGTGTAGTTAACAATAAAGGGAATAGGGTGCCATTTGGGACGCGTACAGGGAATAGCGCTCTGGCTCTGTTTGCCTTTAGTGTGTTGTGTCCCGTGTAAAATAATCAACGCGCTGTCGGAGGGTGAGGCAGGCAGCAGTTTGGCCCAGTGCCGGGCTCTTTAGTCAAAGTGACGTGACAGGCAATCAGGAAGTCTGGGATGCTAGAGTTTGACACTCAGAGCCTGCCTCAGTTTAACATGTTGTAAATAGTGAAAGGGTCCTGATAAACACTGACTGTAGACTGCCTCACACACACACACACACACACACACACACGCTCGAATGCACACACACACACACACACTTTAATGCGTGTGCCAGACAGAAAGCCCCACACAGCACATATCATAGCGGCCACTGGAGACCCACTGACTCTAATCTAGACCATAATGAGACAGGGCAGAATGGCTCAATTTTCCAATGGCCTGGAAAGCCTCCCTCACAAGGTCTCATTATGGCTGCTAGGGAGGAGAGAGAGAGAGAGAGAGAGAGAGAGAGAGAGAGAAAGAGAGAGAGAGAGAGAGAGAGAGAGAGAGAGGGAGAAAGAGAGAGAGAGAGAGACATAGTGATGGCCTGCCTGTTAGTGTGCTGGTATTTTAATCATATCTTGACATGCATAATTTATTTCTGAATAGAATGTCTTCACAAAAACAGATGCCCTTTTAGGTAATTGCTCGAACTGCGAGTTCTGGGCAGCCATATCAAGACATTGTCCACTTGAGCACGAAACAGACATTGCAGCCTCGGTTCAATCTGCTGCCATACAATATAATGTGGCTCAAAATAAAGCTCTTTTCATCATGATAACTGCGATGGCAGATGAGCCCTTTGGAAAATGCGGTCTCAGTATAACACTTCTATAGAGTTTTTTTACTCTGTCAAATATTTGAATCATTGATATGTCCAGCAGTGAAGAACACATAACACAGGAAAAGAGACACATAAAAAATGATGTTTATGGCTAAATGGCATACAGATGCCAGGAAAAGGTTGAATTTCCCTTGTTAAGTTGAACCGACGAAGCAGCCCCGAGCCAATGCAGGCAATCTATAGGAGAACATTGATTAATTCTACATTAAGTAGATCATCTGTTGGTTTGGCTAAGTCAGCAGCCTCCATGTCATTTCAAGGGGTAGCATAGTCTAAGCCAAGGGGGGGGATGGTCATTTGGGTCATCTGGGAGAATCAAGATGGTCAAACTAAGGATCATTTAGCTATTTGATTTGGAATTTTAGGACCCCTTTAGGTATAAAAAATGAAACATTAGAATTGGCCTTACTGCTATTAGCCCATAGAGACGCATTGAATAACAGATCATCGAAAAATCTACCTAAAGGATGTTTGTTTTAAAGTGTCTGTCCTATATCTGAGAGATATAAGAAAGTTATTATGATACATTTTTTTAAACCCATATTTAACAAAAAAATGTTTTGGTGGCACTAAACTACTCCATATATACTTCTATTCATTTTTTAAAACTGGTACCAGGCTACATTCAGATGAGTCTTGTGAGGCTTTGTGGATGTCCTAGAGCGAAACAACCAACATGTTCGTGAGAGTCTCGTCTTTCTTTCCATAGAGGTGTCATATTACTGTGCTGCCCAAACAGTTCAGACACTTACAGATGTTTTCGAGAGAAGACAGATCTTCGAGATCTCATGGTCTGATAAACTATGGCTCGGACACCTTCCACCGCAGATGTGGAAGTCCGTCACTGGTGGATGTGGTGGGTTGAGACGCAGCGTGTGCAACAACAACAAAAAGATATCTCTAGCTTAACCTGACAGATGTTGACGGAGATGTTTTTATATTATGCTAATTATTTTTTCAGCGGGGGCTCTGACATCGACTCTAGGAGGGTTTTAACTTGCCATTCCCTCCCTATGAAAGAAGCCTCCATTGAACGACTATAGGTGTCACGAAGCTGGAAATGCAGTAATGCTCGCTCCATTCTCAGTGATTGGTCTGTATTGCGTGGCACTTTTGTCTTAGGGTTCAGTGTGCTGTCACTCTTTCTGCTGCCCCCCCCCCTTCCCCTTGCAGTGTGTAGTGCAGGCTGTTAGTTGTCTTGGCAGAGGGCGCACTGTACCCATGTGTTTTACAGCTCAGCCACACTGTGATTTCAGGGAAGATACATTTATTGTGCAGACAGCGTCACCCCACCCAGTCCCCCAAGTCCCCCACTCACTCAGAGGGCTTTGATTCTTCAAGGGAAAACCAATTGAATAATACCCAGTTGAGATCAAACAGAAACTGAGATATGACAGCTTCGCATATTTTATCAGTCTAGAACACCTTTCCTTCTCCTGCAAAGGAGAACTACATTCGAGGATTCTATTCTCTTCTCTCTCTGACTGTTTAACATATTGGTAATAGAGCAATGCCTCTATACAATAAGGATCATTGTATCGTTGAAAGACAGACATTATTCTCGACATTGAACTATGGCATTGTAGCCCACGCATGGAATTCAATAATGATTATGGAAGGCATTGTATCAAGTGATTTATTGTTCTGTTGATTGTTTGGCTTGAAAAAAATTAACGATTTCTCCCCGGCTGTAGAACGTTCAGTTTTATAAATGAAATCAGATCTTGACACCCTCGAGGAAACTGGAGAACAAACAACAAAGCATGACCAATGTCATTGCAATAGGGCACTCAGTCAGGATGGGCTCTGAGCATTTCTGGATGGACTCCCACAGAGAGGAGGATGTGAGCTGGAGAAAGAGGACCAGAGGATCCTTGGCCTGGAGTGCGGTTTAGGAGTGAAAGGAGAAATCAGGAGACAGTTTGAAGTCTTTCTAAGGGCCCCGGGGAGCCTTGAGGGCCAGGGGCCAATCTAAGGCCACAGGAGGAAAGGACCCACCTCCTAAACACCGAGCAGATGCAGAAAGATCAAACGCCAATGTGTCCAGAATGCAAACATATGATGAGGAAGAAGATCCCAATGGGAGGATACTTTAGCTTTCATTATCAGGCATTACCCGTTGGAATCCAGGGAGAAATAATGTATTGTCTAAGGAAGCTTTCTCTGAGATGATTACAGCGTCTGGGGAGGAAAGCCAACAGGATAATGAATAGGTTGATCAGGTCTTCGGGGTCTTCTATCAGCAACAGGGGTCTTACAGTGTGAGACACATCTGGTTGAGATGATTGCACTGTATGCGTAGCGGGCTCCCTGGTAGCACTGAGGGATCACTGAGGAGCCCTGGATCGTGATAAAGTCAGACAGTAAGTGCATCAGGCTAAACGCTCTTCGGGGGCCATTATCGGAGTGCTTCCCTCAAATAGCAATCGTTAAAGGATTACAAGTGTCAGAAGCGTTTGTGCCAGTGGAACCTCACTCCTCCAAGTGGCCTCCGAACTCCACATCTTGCAGCGATCTGGGGGCGTTTTAAAACTGCCGAGAGGTGGCTCCAGCCTCGGCAGCTCCAGTTATCATGTTTGCCCTTGTACATCACCCACAGATGTCAGGAACCCCAAAATATGAACACTTTAACCGGCACCCATTGTTCCCGAAAGAGCAGATCTACTCTACCAGATCAGTAACACATGGCAGAACGCCCGCTCAGGGAGAAATACTGTACTATTGCTTCGTTATACAAGCCGGTAGAGTCCACCCACACACAGCAAATGAGCTAATGTGTCTTTCCTGGCCTGTAATTGCCCATAAAGACATCCTCCAGTCTACTAGGGAAAAACAAGAGTCATTTTATTTTTATTATTATGGAGGATTTCTGCTCATGATTTGAATGTTTACAATGGATGTTTGGACAGAGCAAGATATCACCATTTTCTCCTGGCTTAAGAAAATTATATTTTTTTCCAAAACATCAGGACAAGCTTGAATGGAACTGAAGTCTTACAGCGCGCTCTCGTAGGTTCCTCTGTCACATGTGAATGGAACTGAAGTCTTACAGCGCGATCTCGTAGGTTCCTCTGTCACATGTGAATGGAACTGAAGTCTTACAGCGCGCTCTCGTAGGTTCCTCTGTCACATGTGAATGGAACTGAAGTCTTACAGCGCGCTCTCGTAGGTTCCTCTGTCACATGTGAATGGAACTGAAGTCTTACAGCGCGCTCTCGTAGGTTCCTCTGTCACATGTGAATGGAACTGAAGTCTCACAGCGCGCTCTCGTAGGTTCCTCTGTCACATGTGAATGGAACTGAAGTCTCACAGCGCGCTCTCGTAGGTTCCTCTGTCACATGTGAATGGAACTGAAGTCTCACAGCGCGCTCTCGTAGGTTCCTCTGTCACATGTGAATGGAACTGAAGTCTTACAGCGCGCTCTCGTAGGTTCCTCTGTCACATGTGAATGGAACTGAAGTCTCACAGCGCGCTCTCGTAGGTTCCTCTGTCACATGTGAATGGAACTGAAGTCTTACAGCGCGCTCTCGTAGGTTCCTCTGTCACATGTGAATGGAACTGAAGTCTCACAGCGCGCTCTCGTAGGTTCCTCTGTCACATGTGAATGGAACTGAAGTCTCACAGCGCGCTCTCGTAGGTTCCTCTGTCACATGTGAATGGAACTGAAGTCTTACAGCGCGCTCTCGTAGGTTCCTCTGTCACATGTGAATGGAACTGAAGTCTTACAGCGCGCTCTCGTAGGTTCCTCTGTCACATGTGAATGGAACTGAAGTCTCACAGCGCGCTCTCGTAGGTTCCTCTGTCACATGTGAAGGTAGTGCCAAGGCAGTCTATGTTGCCTTGTAGAGGCCTACCAAGACCATTTAAGGAGCTCAATTGCTACCAGTTTGTTTTTGTTGTTTTACTCCTTTGGCAGCTTCACAAAATCCCACACACGTTCATTGGCATTAGCCCTCCCTCAGAAGCAAAGAATCACGAATAGAGGGCAAAGAGCAGAGCAGGCGAGTTCATTTTACCACGATTGGTCAAATTTCTACCCTCATCAATCTTTCTGAATACTGAAAATTACTGGTTTGCCCCTATCATAAAAAGCAACCATATCTGTGTGCACATACTCTATAAAAAAGTAACATATATTTTTGATTTATTTCTAAGCATCAGCTGCTTCAGATTTACCAAATGAAATGCCCAAACTCAGGAGTGTTTGAAATTCGAAACAGACAATTCTTTGAGAGGTTTGGCCCTAAAGGAAGGATAGAGGATCATAAGGAGGAGTTTTCAAGGTTTGCAGTGTCTGTTTCAAATCTGCTGCTTCAGTTAACTTGCTGTTAAGTGTTTTCAACAAATTAAGTGGTACTGTGGGAGATGGAGCACACAGGAAGGACAAACTGGGCAGCGAAAGAATCAGTCAGTAAACCAAACTCTCAGATTATTCCCCTGACATTTTTTTTTTGAATGATGTGCCAGTGTAATTAATAGGAATCTTGACATGTAAAGGTCTTGCATTGTTTAGAAAGATGCTAAAACTGCAAATTATTTTCACTAAGACTTAGGGAAATTTCAAATGAACGTCCAATGCTTTCTTGAAGAAGTGCAGAGTCATTCTGTCTTCTAATTTAGGACATTTATTGAGAAAAGACAGTAATTACTACTATGGCCAGTGACTAACCCATTTGTTCAGTGGATTTGGAAAATATTCAGACCCCTTGACTTTTTCCACATTTTGTTACATTACAGCCTTATTCTAAAATGGTTTTAGGTTTTCCAAATCATGTCCAATCAATTGAATTGACTAAAGGTGGACTCAAATCAAGTTGTAGAAACATCTCAAGGATGATCCATGGAAACAGGATGCACCTGAGCTCAATTTCAAGTCTCATAGCAAAGGGTCTGAAAACCTATGTAAATAAGGCATTTCTGTTTTACATTTTTAATACATTTGCAAATATTTCAAAAAACCTGTTTTCACTTTGTCATTATGGGGTATTGCGTGTAGATTGACAAGGAAACTTTTAAAATCAATTTTAGAAGAAGGCTGTAATGTCACAACATTTGGAATAAGTCAAGGGGTCTGAACACTTTCCAAAATGGCCTGTATAAAGAGCTCAAAGCTGACGTATAGTAGTATCTTGTCAAATTGGAAGCAGTAGCTCTTTCATGGTGGGGATGTTCCTAGCATGTGAACGGTTTGGTGAAATACTCTTGGCTGAATTTGATGTGAGCTTGCAGGGCTGTGGTTGAGGAACCAGCAGGGGAGGGAGAGAGAGAAAACAACCTCTTTCTTCTTTTGTCAGAGGAGGACAAGGGGTTCCTCTCCAGCTCCTCTCCGTCTGTCATCTCTCCCTAACTGCGAACATAGCTCTGTTTTCCCACACAGCGGCTCCAGGAGGCCATTCTGGCACCCTAATCTCCATGTAGTGGACTCCTATACTCAACTATACTCTATGAGCCCTGGTCAAAAGTACTACACAATATAACGAATGGGATGCCATTTTTGGAGGCAGCCTCTGTCAGAGTACTGTACCCTCACTTCCCCAGCTCTGCCATGCCCTCTGCCTGTCTCTGTTTCTGTGTGGGAGCTATAGGCCCTGCCTGCATTGGGATGAGGAGCCGTGCCTTGGAGGGGAGATTTGTTTTGGCTAAAATGTAAATTAAATGTGTTTTAATGACTTTGTTAGCAAAACTCAGCAAAGCCATCTGGCCTCGCAGCGCCTGGTACCGCAGGGCCCTGGAGCCACTACAGACGATCCTGGTCTCTCACCCCTGTTAGCAGTCTACTCAGGAACCAGGGATGTGTGTGCTGAAAATGTATGCCAAATTCTGTCACTTCAGACAATACACTTCATTTACTGGGATGGGCATGCGCGTTAAATGTGCTGTGGAAGTCCACTAATTGGCTTGGACTGGGCTGAGACTGAGGCTAGTAAAAAAAATGGTTTGCGCATAATTAAAGTTATCAAAACTGCAACTCATATTGTGTAAACGGATGGACAGTATTTGCCAGTTTTCTTACTGCTCGAAGAATAACCTACTCTGACTTCATATAAAGAGGATAGCCAAGTGCTCTGCTGTTTTAACTATGGTGGCTGGGGAGCTTGTTCCACCATTCAAAGGCAGGATGGGAAAGAGGCAGGGCCGGAATGGGGGATTCTCCCCCAGACCCCACCGCCCGCCCCCCACAGGGTGACCAGAGTTTGCAAGGCATGAATGGCCTGATGTTGTGAGAGGTTGGTCTGATGATGATTGCATGCAGGTTGAAGGAGTAGTTACAGTAGGGGTGGGGGGTGTGGGGTGTGGGGGGGTCTCTGGGGAGGTTTAGAACCTGTTTTCTCTCTAAACCACCAGAGAGAGGCATTTTACTGCCGTGCCTGGCTCCACCTGATCTGCCCCTGTGCTGGCATACAGATGGCAGCCAGGTGGCCATGTTGGGTGCTGCTGTAGTGTTCTAAGCAGGGGAATCCCCAGGGTGAGAGGAGCAGAAGCACAGTTACAGAATATTCCTGTGGCTGTGGTAGATGGACACGCTAGTGCTAATGTCAGTCTGTGTGTGGAGCAGAACAGATCACCCCCCCCACCACCACCACCAGGCTGGTGGTAAGATGCAGTCAGAGCAGCAGGGTGTTAGTGGCTGCTATCCTGATCACCCGATAACCTTGACTTTCATCCACCGCCAGTAGCAAAGTTTGCACAACACTCAGCTCATCAGCTCAACACAGGCTACAGGCTCAGCCAGGTAGAGAACGCTGTGATGTGTTCCAAACCCTAACCCAACCAATCCTGTTGTGGAGGCGAGAATAGAAATCACCAATCAGGAGGCTCCAGCCCCGTACAGCCTACCTCTCTGAATCATTCTCTACTGGATGCAGCAAGCCCTACAGTGTATTTCCCCACTTCTGGATTGTGTTCTTATGCTTAGTGTGTTTAGAGCTTCTCCAACATCTCTCTCATGATATATACATACTGCCCACTGCAGGGAGGTAGGAGAGGAGAACAGGCCTATTCCCCTTAGCAGACTGACAGAGCCCACCGAGCCCATTTCCCATAGCAGCGTAATCACTGCCCCTCACTTGTACTCTATAAAAGTCAGACCTTGGAGGCATGATTAACTTAATTCCAATATTTGCTCGACTCGCCCGTGAGAAAGCTTATATAAAACTCCACCCCCCCCCCACCCCCGTCCCCAGATACACCCACAGCGTGACCAGATGTCCTTCTGTAAAAAAAAATAATAATAACAGTAGTGAAAAGACAAAAAAACACTCCAAGCTGGAACACGACTAGTTTCATTCATTGGCCCGTTAATATATAGGTGAACGGGACACTTGTGCTAACATTCCTGCTTGGTCCCCAACTCCCCAGGCTCTACCTTACCCCTGTACCTCGGTGCCCCCGGAAAAGGCAGAAATATGTGTCTGCTAATAGTGTAAGGAAGGTGGAAATGTGGCCTAAGGGTCCCAGGCCAGCGTGAACCTGTGGATTTATGATGCCGTGCGTAAAACACTCCGTAATGCCACGCCGCAGCTGAACTCAATTTCAGGCCAGGGCTCGGGTGTTAACAAGGGTGGACAACCCATTTAGCATTGGCGTTTACCACCCCTCTCTATCTGCCTGGTGGCTGTTGTTTTTATTGTCATTTTCATGGCCGTTTCCAGAGAGACATTGAGCCTCGTCTATCCCACACAATCGTAAAGTTACGTTGCACCTGACCTGAGATGTTCCTCTCATATAAATATTTTATCAAGGGCATAAAAGGGGGAGGCCATTGATTCATTCCCCTCCAAGCATTCCCCTCCAAGCATTCCCCTCCAAGCATTCCCCTCGCTCGCCCCTGGATAAGATCCCAGAGGGGTCGTTTCTCTACCTTGAGAAAGGATGCCAATGTTTATTTAAATATGGCCTCATCCGAGAGCCCTTATAAATCAACCTGCCCCATGATGTCATCATCAATGAGATCATCTTGCCAGTGCTAGAGGTCATCTGTAGCCTGCACCTTCTCCGGGTTAGGTCTGGAACATTCCTTTATATATAGGAGAAGGGGAACATGGACGGTTGGTTTGGACTGCAGGGACACATTAACCACCACCTTTCTCCCTGAACGCACATGGACAGAAACATAGAAACACGTAGGCATGCAGCGAAACTAAGCCGGCTCCATGCTGTGAAACTAAACCGTCTCCATGCTGTGAAACTAAGCCGGCTCCATGCTGTGAAACTAAGCCGGCTCCATGCTGTGAAACTAAGCCAGCTCCATGCAGCGAAACTAAGCCGGCTCCATGCAGCGAAACTAATCCGTCTCCATGCTGTGAAACTAAGCCGGCTCCATGCTGTGAAACTAAGCCGGCTCCATGCAGCGAAACTAAGCCGGCTCCATGCAGCGACACTAAGCCGGCTCCATGCAGCGAAACTAAGCCGGCTCCATGCAGCGAAACTAAGCCGGCTCCATGCTGTGAAACTAAGCCGGCTCCATGCAGCGTAACTAAGCCGGCTCCATGCAGCGAACTAAGCCGGCTCCATGCAGCGACACTAAGCCGGCTCCATGCAGCGAAACTAAGCCGGCTCCATGCAGCGAAACTAAGCCGGCTCCATGCTGTGAAACTAAGCCGGCTCCATGCAGCGAAACTAAGCCGGCTCCATGCAGCGAAACTAAGCCGGCTCCATGCTGTGAAATGGGACCCTGACTTTTGAACAGAGCTGTTCTCCATCATGAGGGTCATTCAACCCTGCCTCCCTCCCTCCTTACAGCGTTGTGCTGCTTAGCCTCTAAGCCTTCAGCCTCCCTCCTCTGCTTTGTGTTAAGTATGTTCCCCTCCGATGCCACCTCACCACTCTGTCTGTCTGCAGTGGCCTTGGGAATGAACTGAAAGGGTGCAACCCGCCAAGACGTAACACAGAATGCCTTTGACCCCGTCATTAGTTTATTGGGTAACAACTTACCATTTAGTTGTGTTTTATGACCCAAGAGGCCTTAATAAGCTAGAAATAACCTATGACAGAGAGCTACTTATTTCCTTCCAAGTGAAAAGCCCTCCATTTCATTCCCATCAGAGGGACATTAATGGATGGCTTCCCTAGGCCTCCCAGTAAGATATAAGTGCAGTACCTCTAGACAAAATAACACACACACACACACGCACAGACACACACACTGCCCCTAACACGTCTGTCTGACTCCACCAGAGAAATAAGTCTAACACAAGCTGTATATTTGATCAATGCCTAAATGCCCAGGGCGCCACGTGTATATTCTCCACTTTTATATACGTTTAGCCATCGGAGGGATAGTATGTGGAGTGTAAACTTTCTCCGCGTTCAAATTTTCCTGGCCTCTTCGAGCGATAGAAATGCAACCCGGGCAGAGTTATTGTTGGAATGTGTTGAGTTGGAAAGTGATATCCCCGGGCCCCTGAGTGACACTTTCAAAACAAACATGACAGCGAGAAGGGCGTTACTGCTCCACAGTGTATCTACACAACCGGAGATCGAGGGAAAAGGGAAGAAAAGCATCAAGATGGCCGAGCCGAGTGAGGAGGAAATGTAAAGGGTTTGTGCTGAACGTGTTTTGTTCAAATGAGAGGAAGTGAGATGGATGCAGTGGTGAGGCGTAACAGAGTAACACTGCCACTGTAAGCCAAGGGAAAGAGAGTAGGTCGGGTTAAGTGGCAGAATGGTCAGAAGCATGTTAGCTGAGTCCAGCGGTCAGCCGTGAGGACCCCTGGCCTGGTGCCCCAGTCAGATGAGATGTGAATGAGTTGATGGTGATTATAATCAGCAGTCTAAACACAGACCGCCCCGGCAGGCCGGGAGGAACTGGACCCATAATGCCCCGTGACTAGGTGTGGATTGCAATTGGATTTCCTCTCCCCTAGGACTGGTATCTTGGCTCATTGAGGGAGGGGTGATTGTGTGTGTGTGTGTGTGTGTGTGTGTGTGTGTGTGTGTGTGTGTGTGTGTGTGTGTGTGTGTGTGTGTGTGTGTGTGTGTGTGTGTGGAAGCGGGGGATAGGGTTGTTGTTAGTATGTTTACACACCGCCCCATTTCCTACAGGAAACTGCCGCCCGGCCGGCCCGTGCCACGTCCACTGATTCGATTAAGGAAGGGTATTCCAATCAATTCAATTTCATTCTTGATTCCAGGAAGCTTTGGTTCGTACACAGGGGAACCGGGCAACTTCATGGCCAACGTTAATGTTCGAGGCGTTCACTGTGATGGAACAAGGCACAGTGTACGTGGCGTGTTGCCTTGACATTCTCTTTTGGTGTCAATGGACAAGATGCATGCGCCAGTCACACAGCTCTGCATTCATCTCCCTGTGAGACAGCCATCTCCCTTGAGCTGTGTTTACCTCTCTGTGGAACACTGTGGCCTAATGTTACATGGCTTGCCCCCACGCACCAGATATCATGGAGGCAATCTTGTCGGGGTTTTTCATTTTAGGCCCGGTGATACTCAGTGTTACCTTCCCTGCTGATTTCTTATTTCCGATGGGCGCTGTCTCGTTCTCTTATCTCCACATGGAGGAAGCAAGAGACCCACTCCACCTCTCCTCTTCTCCTCCCTGCTGGGATCCTATTAGCTGCCCACCTGCCCACCCTGCCCACCCCACCACCAGAAGCAAACAGGTGTGGAGACAAGAGACTACATCCCAAATGTCACCCCTTTCCTTACATTGTGCACTACTTTTGACCAGAGCTCTACAGGACCTGGTCAAAGGTAGTGCACTACATACTGAATAGGGTGCCATTTGGGACGTATACAGTGACTCAACTTTCTTTCCACTGAGCCCTGGGGGGGTACAGAGGAGAAGATAGCCCATCTGTCGGTCTGCCTGTCCGTCCGTCTGTCCATCTGTGCTCCCAAGGTGGGATCATGAGTGCCCTCTCCTCTGTCATTCCTCCCAGCCAGCCCTACTGACAGGGCAGACAACATACTGTACTGTAGTACCACTTCGAGAACCTGAGAGACTCCTGGCTCTAGCCTCAAAACCCCACTGCCAATGCACAAACTTCAGCCAAACGGTTCTGAGTTTGCAATAGTACAGTACAAACTCCTACAAGGCTACACCTCTTTCTCCCGACCGCTTAGTAAGGACGTGTCCTGATGTCCCTCTGGGACTATTTTTAACCTATTTTTACCGTCACTAGTCATTTAAAGCTTGGCTGGTGCAGCCGACCTTGCTTGCCTTGGGTTTGGCTTAGCGTCTGTGGTCGTGAGAGCTGTTCCAGAACAGTCAACCAGTCAGTCAGCCGGTCAGTCAGTCAGGGCTCTCAGTATATCTACAGATACTTGTGAGGGCGTCATAATTGCCACCCTTCTCCGAGGCCCTCTGCTGTGTTAATGTGCTCACATCTAAACATGTGGAGAAATATTATGCCTCCCAAGGCACACGGCCTAGAATGTAGTCTAACTCTACCTCCCTCCTGAATAAATACTTTACTCTGCCATCCATCCCATAAACAGATTAATTTATTGATTGTGTGGCTGGGGCGGGAGGACAGAGAGAGCGGGAGAGAAGCCATGGAGCTCCACCTTGTGGATGATCTGGCCTGTACAGGCTGCGTCAGTGGCTTCTGTTCCCTCTCTCTCTCTCTCTCTCTCTCTCTCTCTCTCTTTCTTTCTTTCTTTCTCTCTTTCTTTCTTTCTTTCTTTCTCTCTTTCTTTCTTTCTTTCTTTCTTTCTCTGTCTCGTTCGTTGACTGGCTGGGTGCCTGTGTTAACGTGACACTAGACTGGTGCTGCGGAGTATCATCTTACTGTAACCTAATAGTCCAACAGTTAGCCAACGTTTCTTTGTCTAGCTTGTATCTAATCACAATGTTCAATGTGGAGTAATATCTCACAACTTGACCGGGAAATATCTTTCTAACTAGTCATGATGAATTAGAATGATGTCTAAAGATGTTTTTATTTTGGTGTGCGGTGTGCGGTGTGCGGTCGTTGGTGGTTGAAAGACGTGAGGTAAAACTTGGTGAGTGAAATTAGCAGCAAAGCCTTGTAAAGCTTATTGTTGTTCTTCTCTTTCATATTAACAGGTTTTGGGCAATTATCCACGAATGGGAGCCATTCGTTTGCATTTCTGTAGAATGGCAGTAGTACATATTGTGGTTGTGGGGAAGAGGGGAAAGGAGCAGGGGCTAATGGTTTAGCATGTGTGGCTTTGTCCCCCCCCTCCCCTCCATGTGATAACAGAGCTGTGTACTGATTGGGGCCCCTGGGGGCCTGGCTCCATGCTCTCTCAGTCTCTCTATCTCTCTCTCTCCAGGTTGTTGTAGCATTTCTCCTTTCCTTTCACGTTCTCTGGTTGCAATTAACATCTTACTTTTTAGTCATTTAGCATTTAGCTCTTATCCAGAGCGACTTACAGTAGTGAGTGCTTACATTTTCATTGGTTCTCAGGTTATGTTACATGTTAATGACCAGGCTGCTGGAATGGTGTTGACCCTGCTAGAATCACATGAAGGATAATTAAGGTGCAAGGAGAGAAACAACACAGCCTTCCTGCAGGAAACTTAACTTCTCACTGGACCTCTACTGCTGTCCTCACCTTCCTCTATGACCTTTCTAGAGATCCCTGACTCCCTCCTTTCTACCTACTCAACCCCCTCGTTCCTCTATGACCTTTCTAGAGATCCCTGACTCCCTCCTTTCTACCTACTCAACCCCCTCGTTCCTCTATGACCTTTCTAGAGATCCCTGACTCCCTCCTTTCTACCTACTCAACCCCCTCGTTCCTCTATGACCTTTCTAGAGATCCCTGACTCCCTCCTTTCTACCTACTCAACCCCCTCGTTCCTCTATGACCTTTCTAGAGATCCCTGACTCCCTCCTTTCTACCTACTCAACCCCCTCGTTCCTCTATGACCTTTCTAGAGATCCCTGACTCCCTCCTTTCTACCTACTCAACCCCCTCGTTCCTCTACGACCTTTCTAGAGAACCCTGACTCCCTCCTTTCTACCTACTCAACCCCCTCGTTCCTCTACGACCTTTCTAGAGATCCCTGACTCCCTCCTTTCTACCTACTCAACCCCCTCGTTCCTCTATGACCTTTCTAGAGATCCCTGACTCCCTCCTTTCTACCTAGTCAACCCCCTCGTTCCTCTATGACCTTTCTAGAGATCCCTGACTCCCTCCTTTCTACCTACTCAACCCCCTCGTTCCTCTATGACCTTTCTAGAGATCCCTGACTCCCTCCTTTCTACCTACTCAACCCCCTCGTTCCTCTATGACCTTTCTAGAGATCCCTGACTCCCTCCTTTCTACCTACTCAACCCCCTCGTTCCTCTATGACCTTTCTAGAGATCCCTGACTCCCTCCTTTCTACCTACTCAACCCCCTCGTTCCTCTATGACCTTTCTAGAGATCCCTGACTCCCTCCTTTCTACCTACTCAACCCCCTCGTTCCTCTACGACCTTTCTAGAGAACCCTGACTCCCTCCTTTCTACCTACTCAACCCCCTCGTTCCTCTACGACCTTTCTAGAGATCCCTGACTCCCTCCTTTCTACCTACTCAACCCCCTCGTTCCTCTATGACCTTTCTAGAGATCCCTGACTCCCTCCTTTCTACCTAGTCAACCCCCTCGTTCCTCTATGACCTTTCTAGAGATCCCTGACTCCCTCCTTTCTACCTAGTCAACCCCCTCGTTCCTCTATGACCTTTCTAGAGATCCCTGACTCCCTCCTTTCTACCTACTCAACCCCCTCGTTCCTCTATGACCTTTCTAGAGATCCCTGACTCCCTCCTTTCTACCTACTCAACCCCCTCGTTCCTCTATGACCTTTCTAGAGATCCCTGACTCCCTCCTTTCTACCTACTCAACCCCCTCGTTCCTCTATGACCTTTCTAGAGATCCCTGACTCCCTCCTTTCTACCTACTCAACCCCCTCGTTCCTCTATGACCTTTCTAGAGATCCCTGACTCCCTCCTTTCTACCTACTCAACCCCCTCGTTCCTCTACGACCTTTCTAGAGAACCCTGACTCCCTCCTTTCTACCTACTCAACCCCCTCGTTCCTCTACGACCTTTCTAGAGATCCCTGACTCCCTCCTTTCTACCTACTCAACCCCCTCGTTCCTCTATGACCTTTCTAGAGATCCCTGACTCCCTCCTTTCTACCTAGTCAACCCCCTCGTTCCTCTATGACCTTTCTAGAGATCCCTGACTCCCTCCTTTCTACCTACTCAACCCCCTCGTTCCTCTATGACCTTTCTAGAGATCCCTGACTCCCTCCTTTCTACCTACTCAACCCCCTCGTTCCTCTATGACCTTTCTAGAGATCCCTGACTCCCTCCTTTCTACCTACTCAACCCCCTCGTTCCTCTATGTATTTCAAGATTTTTTCTCTCTCTTTTTCTCTCTTTCTCTCACTATTTGTCTTTCGGTCTCTCTCTCCTCGCACCTCTCTCTCTCTCACCCCCCTCTCTATCTATCTTCCTCCCTCTCTCTCTCTCTCTCTCCCTCTTTCTCTCCATATCTCTGTTATTAGATTTAGGTCTAATGCTCCTGGGCACTGTGGTCTTAGCAGCTCTAATTTGTACTAAATCATCTCTCCTCCGCACCATATGCTCTCCCAGCGAACCACCGTGAATTAGAAAAGCCAGTGATTTGTGATATTACATGATTGGATATGAAGAGAATTCACTCTAGTCCATGTTGATTTTTGTCCCTGGTTGAATGAATGATTTTCATATTCTCTCTACATCACTCTTTAGCTCTGTGGTACGATAGCATGAATGTGGTTTTTAAACAGTCTGGGTAGAATTAAATATATGTTGTTGATGGACAGTTGAGCAATGGGACGTGAATGAATGAATCACATCTATTGTATGGTTTGGGTGTACAAAACATCTTTCCATGACAAAGACTGACCAGGTGAATCCAGGTGAAAGCTATGATCCCTTATTGATGTCACCTGTTAAATCCACTTCAATCAGTGTAGATGAAAGGGAGGAGACAGGTTACATATTTTTTAAGCCTCGAGACAATTGAGACATGGATTGTGTGTCTGTGCCATTCAGCTGGTGGTTGGGCAAGACAAAATATTTAAGTGCCTTTGAATGGGGTATGGCTGTAGATGCCAGGCGCACCGGTTTGTGTCAAGAACTGCAACGCTGCTGGGATTTTCACGCTCAACAGTTTCCCGTGTGTATCAAGAATGGTCCACCACCCAAAGGACATCCAGCCAACTTGACACAAACTGTGGGAAGCATTGGAGTCCAGCGCTGGGCCAACATCCCTGTGGAACGCTTTCGACACCCTGTAGAGTCCACGCCCCGACGAATTGAGGCTGTTCTGAGGGCAAAAAAGGAGGAGTGCAACTCAATATTAGGAAGGTGTTCCTAATGTTTTGTACACCTAGCGTAGATGAATGAGGTATTATTTCATTTCTTCCCGTTAAAACAATAACGCTGATCAGCCGTTTTGAATACAGCTATTAAAGAGTCCCGCATTAAATCCAAACTGTATGTGCACTTACTAGTTGTGAACTAGAATTGTGTGTGAATTCATGAATTCTAAATGAGCGAAGCGAAGCTGTTTACCTGCACTTTATTTTCTGGATCCAAACACCTCCAATTTGGCCTGAACAGCTAACCGGTGGCTGAGTAGTTGGTTGGCTGAGTGCACACAGTCCACTACTTTTAACCAGAGTGCAGTAGTAGTGCACAATGTAGGGAATAGAGTGCCACTTGGGACTCAGTGTGAGTTAGGAAGGCCAGAGAGGGCTGCCTGGACCAGCCTGGATTCTTATCCAGTTAGCCTTGACATTAGCCACTCACTGCAGCTAACGGGATTAAGGTAATTATAAAGAGATTAGGGGGGTTTTAGATGACGAGAAACAACCAAACAGCCCTCCCTCCCTCTATCCATCCCTCCCTCCATCGACCTGTCTTTATCGACATTATGTATTATAAGGAATGAAATATGGTCAGATATGTTAATAAATGACAGTAAGGGTGAAACGGAGCTTCTTTGGGACATTTATTATTGGACTATACTAATTGGGATCATTGAACGATTCAGAATCGTCTCTTGGTTCTCCAACAACACACTGTGTATCACTTATAGAGATGCCCTACAATGATGAAAACACCCTTCAAAGGCTGTTCGTGTCTTTGAATCATGCCTGGCAATGGTTTTACAGGCAGGACAACGGGAGTTGCTGAGGCATTGAGATGGTGATGGTGGCTGTAGGTTTTGATGCAGTGTGTGGTCACAGTAGACAGATTGTGTCTACAGCGCGTTGGACTCAGAAATTCAAATAATTGAACCAACATCGGTCAGTTAGTTGTTTAATAACCCCCCCATCCCCCAAAAAATGTGATGTTGGCTATGCACTACGCTCTATATCACCATGTGTATCTGGGCTTCAGATCTGATTTGTATGGAAACGGTCAATGCCATAGAGACACACACACACACACACACACACTCCTCTATTAGTTCTGAGCGATTAGTGCTTTTTGAGGTCGGTTCGGTTTCAGTTAGATTATTAATCTGTTTTTCACAGTTTTTGCTTCCGGTTTCAAAAAAAGTTCCATTGATAATTCCATTGTCTCTGTCAGGTCCACAATGGGTTGACTTCAATAGAAAAATAGGAAATGACTATGAAATTAATCAAATATTTCAGTTGTATATATCATTCAGTTTTTATTTTGATGGCTTTATTACTTTTCATTCCTTAAAGTCATCATCTCATCTCTGCTCAGGAAGTATCCAAACAGCCAGACAACGTTATCTCTGTGCTTCCTATACTGTACTGTCTTTGAGTCATCCTATTTAGCTAGGCTAGCCCAACCTGAACATGCTGCAGCGCTGTCTGACAAAATCATTTGACTAGTTCTTCAAAGTTGCTACGGCATACTTTCACAAAGTGTCTCTATCCCTCTCTCTCTCTAGTTGTTGTGTTGTGTATCCCTGTCTCTCTCTCTAGTTGTTGTGCTGTGTATCCCTCTCTCTCTAGTTGTTGTGTTGTGTATCCCTCTCTCTCTAGTTGTTGTGTTGTGTATCCCTCTCTCTCTAGTTGTTGTGTTGTGTATCCCTCTCTCTCTCTAGTTGTTGTGTTGTGTATCCCTATCTCTCTCTCTAGTTGTTGTGTTGTGTATCCCTCTCTCTCTAGTTGTTGTGTTGTGTATCCCTCTCTCTCTAGTTGTTGTGTTGTGTATCCCTGTCTCTCTCTCTAGTTGTTGTGTTGTGTATCCCTCTCTCTCTAGTTGTTGTGTTGTGTATCCCTGTCTCTCTCTCTAGTTGTTGTGTTGTGTATCCCTCTCTCTCTCTAGTTGTTGTGTTGTGTATCCCTCTCTCTCTCTAGTTGTTGTGCTGTGTATCCCTCTCTCTCTAGTTGTTGTGTTGTGTATCCCTCTCTCTCTAGTTGTTGTGTTGTGTATCCCTCTCTCTCTCTAGTTGTTGTGTTGTGTATCCCTCTCTCTCTCTAGTTGTTGTGTTGTGTATCCCTGTCTCTCTCTCTAGTTGTTGTGTTGTGTATCCCTGTCTCTCTCTCTAGTTGTTGTGTTGTGTATCCCTCTCTCTCTCTAGTTGTTGTGCTGTGTATCCCTCTCTCTCTAGTTGTTGTGTTGTGTATCCCTCTCTCTCTAGTTGTTGTGTTGTGTATCCCTCTCTCTCTCTAGTTGTTGTGTTGTGTATCCCTCTCTCTCTCTAGTTGTTGTGTTGTGTATCCCTGTCTCTCTCTCTAGTTGTTGTGTTGTGTATCCCTGTCTCTCTCTCTAGTTGTTGTGTTGTGTATCCCTGTCTCTCTCTCTAGTTGTTGTGTTGTGTATCCCTCTCTCTCTCTCTAGTTGTTGTGTTGTGTATCCCTCTCTCTCTAGTTGTTGTGTTGTGTATCCCTCTCTCTCTCTAGTTGTTGTGCTGTGTATCCCTCTCTCTCTCTAGTTGTTGTGTTGTGTATCCCTCTCTCTCTCTAGTTGTTGTGTTGTGTATCCCTGTCTCTCTCTCTAGTTGTTGTGTTGTGTATCCCTGTCTCTCTCTCTAGTTGTTGTGTTGTGTATCCCTGTCTCTCTCTCTAGTTGTTGTGTTGTGTATCCCTGTCTCTCTCTCTAGTTGTTGTGTTGTGTATCCCTGTCTCTCTCTCTAGTTGTTGTGTTGTGTATCCCTCTCTCTCTCTAGTTGTTGTGTTGTGTATCCCTCTCTCTCTCTAGTTGTTGTGTTGTGTACATTCCTCTCTCGTGCGCTCTGTGTGAATCTAACCTAACCTAGCAGACAAAGAAGTGTATCCACCCATGTGGATCTGGGCTTCAGATCTGATCTGGGTACAGTACTGTAGTGTAGTACTAATGCCTTTTGGGAGTGTTGTGGCCAAGACACAGACTCCTCACATAATCCACTATCTACACCAGGCTGTGTGTGACATGTGCACTCACACACACACACCACAGGAGGTTGGTGGCACCTTAATTGGGGAGAACGGGCTAGTGGTAGTGGCTGGAGTGGAATAGGTGGAATGGTATCAACCACATTAAACGCATGTTTTCAATGTGTTTGATGCCATTCCATTCGCTCTGTTCCAGTCATTATTAGGAAGCGTCCTCCCCTCAGCAGCCTTCACTGACACACACACACACACACACACACACACACACACACACACACACACACACACACACGACTACTATCTCTCTTCAGCCACACAATGTACTCCCCGGGAGCAGCAGCGGCAGCACCTGCACCCTCTCTCCTCTAAGTTAATTGGACCTCCAGCAGCATGGCACTTGGTCTCCGTGGCAACCCTGACCTGCAGTGAGATGGATTAGAACACAGAATTAGGAATTAGAATAATTGAATAGGATCTCTACGCATTAGAACTTCTACTGCCCTTCTTGTCTCTCTAGCCCGTCCCCCCCACCCACCAAACACACACACACACACACATGACATACATACATACATACATACATACATATACATGCATACACACACACACATACACTCACACACACACGCACAAACACACACACCAAAACCCAATCTACTAATCTATTCAGTATTATTTATGTGTGCTGAAGGCTCCCCAGATGCATATAAAGAGAAAACCGCTGTCAGCTGTTTCACCAGCCCTCCCCTCCCCGTCCCTCCCCTCCCACTTATCTAAAGAGCCCTTCAATCCCATTATCTGATTAGCAAAGCCATCTTATCCTCACATGTTCCCCTTTTAGTGGGGTAAGGGGTTCACTCCTTCGCCATTGGGTGGCCAAGTGCGATGGTGTCAGCCATGTTGTGTCTACCCCTCCCAGATGCCTATGCAGGGGCATCTCTCCAATCACTTTGGTGTAACAGACAAGCAGATCTGCTGTCCTCATGCGGTCTCGTCATCCCTTACAACTAGACAATTTATTGCAACCGTAAATGTTCCTGAAAGCCTGATCTATCGTAAACCCTCCGTCCCGAAGAAGAAGACGAAGTAGAAAGAGAATTAATGCAAATGGCACACAAGAACTGAAAGTAAACGAACCAATAACAAATGACCCAGTGTGCCCAACCTCTCCAACTATTTCTCTCTTTTTTTTCTCTCCTAGTAACTCAACTAAATTTGTTTGACGTTTTTTTGGAACCAGAGCCAAAAAGGCTTTTATAACTATAAACGGTATGGATCAGGATAAATCACATTAAGCTGTCCAATTTAATTAAAGTATCAACTAAACATAATAGATACTTACACGGGGGAAAAACTATTTCCATTTATAATTTCCATTTACCCGCTCTTTCTTGGGAGGCAGCAAAGGAATGTGAAACCTTAAGCAGAGAGCTTGGAGCACCCAAGGGAGTGTTTGAGACCATTTACGATGATTTAGAAGCTTCCTATTTTTCAAAAGTTATGCGCCAGAAACAAATGCGGGATGGAGGACGACGGTGGCGGTGTAACGAACCGAAGAGCTGTCCCACTTTAGGCTGCGTCAGCTCTCAGCCAGGAGGATCAATAGTGGAATATTTTTATTCATAAAGCAGCGAGTTAATTCCATCAAGGGGTAGATGGGGTAGATGTAAGACACTAAGCAAGGGCAGAGGAGTTAAACGTCTGGAGCTGAATACAAAGCCGAGGACAGAGGCCTGCCAAGGATGATCAGCCGACACGGATGCCCCAACTTTCATGTCCTTTGCTTTATCTCTCCCTCTCTCTCTCTCTGTCACAAACACACACACACACAACCACACACACACCTGCACTCGCACGCTTGTTCTTTAATTAACCCAATTCCACACCGCTAGTAGAATCCCAATAGCCTGTGTTGTCATTGTCGTCACCGCAGTGGAGGGTTAAGCATGGAGGGCGAACATTTTTAAGCTACAAGTACGGTACACGTACTTTACATTTGCATGCATATGACTCCTTCCGTCCTTCCCGTCCCTTTGTGCTTATAATACAGCCTGAAACGTATCCTAATCTCCTTTAAATGTCAGACAGGAGATAGTAACAATCAAGCTCTCTCTTCCTTCTGCCGGACATGCCAACCTCGAGACGAAATCTGCAGCCGCGGGTGAAGAGACAGTCAGTAATGTGGTGGTCCAGCTCGATGTTAGTTATGGGGCACAGATCGACGTGCCCAAACCCAGTGTGTCGTGTGGTTCCTGCCTGGGACTTTGCAACCTCCTTCGTGTACGTCATCTCTAAACTACGAGGCCCCCGTCTGTTTAAGAGATAGAATACA
Source organism: Oncorhynchus kisutch (assembly GCF_002021735.2). Taxonomy (NCBI): domain Eukaryota; kingdom Metazoa; phylum Chordata; class Actinopteri; order Salmoniformes; family Salmonidae; genus Oncorhynchus; species Oncorhynchus kisutch. The sequence continues at coordinate 28,451,893 of NC_034192.2, read as the reverse complement.
GTGTAAAAGTAAAGTGGGAAACCACAATCCAAGCCGAATGACTGGATAGACTAGAGAGTGACTGGATAGACTAGAGAATGACTGGATAGACTAGAGAGTGACTGGATTGACTAGAGAGTGACTGGATAGACTAGAGAGTGACTGGATAGACTAGAGAGTGACTGGATAGACTAGAGAGTGACTGGATAGACTAGAGAGTGACTGGCCTGATCGGGTCTTCCAGGCTTGTGTCTTTGGGTGAAAGACGGATGTCCAGACCGAGTCTCCATGCTGAAACTAAGAGGCTGACCATAGTAGCTCCCCGTCACACAGTCCATCCACCCTTCTGCCTGCCCGCCCCATCCCATCATCCCCGTGAAAACGCTCCTTCATGCTCCAACCTAATTAAGAGCTACTGTCGTCCTGAAAGCCAATTAGACTTTAAAGCCTTTGGAGGAGGGGAGAAATCCATAGCATTTTAATTTGTCTCCATTTTTCAAAAGTGTCTGTAAACCAATACCGATACTTCCCAGTCGTTCCTTGTAGCCAGAGCACACTACTGCAGCATAGAGAGAACACACTACTCCTCTCGCTACCCCATCATCGCCATTACCCTGGTTGTAAAAACACTGAAATATGAGCCACCCACTGTTCAATATGCGTTATACTCTTTATATATCTATATTGAATAATGTTACATCTCCCCAGAGAGAGAGAGAGAGAGAGAGAGAGAGAGAGAGAGAGAGAGAGAGAGCCTGCCTCTTATAACAGAAGAAAATGGGGATTGTGACATGAGAGAGCACACCTCATTGGCGATAGTACCCTAATGGAGACGGGCTTGGCGGAGCCCGCAGTTGCACGGAGTCGGCCGTTGAAGACGTCTCGGGTTTCATGAAACACAAAACGCTCCCCCATCCCCTCTGGGTTCCTCTCTCTACCCCGTTATTGCTGTTTTTTCCTCTAATGAAAGAAATGAAAGAACAACTGAAATGTGCATCTCATAAGGCAGGCAGCATCGTCGGGGCTGGGCCGGGCTGGGCGTCTGAGGGGAGCGGCGGCCTGGCAGGCGCCTAGATGCTGTCTTAACCCTGTCATCTCTCGCTAGTGCCAGCCACCGGTAATGTGTCCCGACATCATGGATATGTGAAATCAAACAAATGTGCCTCCCTGATACATATACTCTCCCTGCCCCAATCAACCTGGGGCCAAACGGGCCTGCATGGGTTATATACACTGAGTGTACAAAACATTAGTAACATGATATGACATAGACTGACCAGGTGAATCCAGGTAAAAGTTATGATCACTTATTGATGTCACTTGTTAAATCCACTTCAATCAGTGTAGATGAAGGGGAGGAGACAGTTTAATTTGAGACATTGATTGTGTATATGTGCCATTCAGAGGGGGAATGGGCAAGATAAAATATTTAAGTGCCTTTGAACGAGATATGGTAGTAGGTGCCAGGTGCACCGGTTTGAGTGTGTCAAGAACTGCAACGCTGCTGGGTTTTTCACGCTCAACAGTTTCCCGCATCTATCACCCAAAGGACATCCAGCCAACTTGACACAACTGTGGGAAGCATTGGAGTCAACATGGGCCAGCATCCCTGTGGAAAGCTTTCGACGCCATGTCGAGTCCATGCCCCGACGAATTGAGGCTGTTCTGAGGGCAACGACGGGTGCAGCTCAATATTAGGAAGGTGTTCCTAATGTTTTGTACACTCAGTGTATGCAATCATATAATGGCTTCTCATGTTACGGAGCTCCCGGTTTATGTTTCCCTGACAGGAAAGAGGGGTGACGGAGGACACCAGTCAGAGTGTTGTGATGAACACTAACGAGGCCTGCAGTGTCTTCCACTCCATTCCATCCCCGCCACTCTAGGTTCACATGTTGAACTGTCTGTCCTCCCTGGAGCAGGGTGTATATGGGAGGAGGGTGTATATGGGAGGAAGGGGTATTTGGGAGGAGGGTGTATATGGGAGGAGGGTGTATATGGGAGGAGGGTGTATATGGGAGGAGGGTGTATATGGGAGGAGGGTGTATATGGGAGGAGGGTGTATATGGGAGGAGGGGGTATATGGGAGGAGGGTGTATATGGGAGGAGGGTGTATATGGGAGGAGGGTGTATATGGGAGGAGGGTGTATATGGGAGCAGGGTGTATATGGCAGGAGGGTGTATATGGGAGCAGGGTGTATATGGGAGGAGGGTGTATATGGGAGCAGGGTGTATATGGGAGGAGGGTGTATATGGGAGGAGGGTGTATATGGGAGCAGGGTGTATATGGGAGGAGGGTGTATATGGGAGCAGGGTGTATATGGGAGGAGGGTGTATATGGGAGGAGGGTGTATATGGGAGCAGGGTGTATATGGGAGGAGGGTGTATATGGGAGCAGGGTGTATATGGGAGGAGGGTGTATATGGGAGGAGGGTGTATATGGGAGCAGGATGTATATGGGAGGAGGGTATATATGGGAGCAGGGTGTATATGGGAGCAGGGTGTATATGGGAGGAGGGGGGTAAATGTAATATAAAAGCAATGGGAGTTGACCTGGTTAGTGTCATTTATTTCAAATGAATAATGTAATCTAATATCAGAGACAGAAATAGCTAGGAGGGAGGCTTTGGTCTCATCCTCATCTCCCATCTTTCCTCCTCCTGCTGCACTGGTTACAGTAGGTCACTGGGTGTGTCCCAAATTCTGTTCTTTTGACCAGAGCGCTATGGGTACAGGAAAAAGGGTGCCATTTGGGACGTTGCCACTAACTGTGCCCAGGGAGGGGGTCTGCGCCTGGATCGGATTAGTATGGGACTGGATTGGTCTGGGGCCTGCTGGGGTGGGTTGGTGGCGGGCTGGATATGGGATGTGGATGTTGTTTGTGTGGCTTGCAGGCAACAGAAACCTACTGACGAGCCTGGCTGGAAATGACATTTGGCATGCAGATAATAGCCCTGCCGAGAGCAACAGGCCCTAGATAGCACACCCCTCCTGTTCTGTTTGGTACCCTAGATAGCACACCCCTCCTGTTCTGTTTGGTACCCTAGATAGCACACCCCTCCTGTTCTGTTTGGTACCCTAGATAGCACACCCCTCCTGTTCTGCTTGGTTCCCTAGATAGCACACCCCTCCTGTTCTGTTTGGTACCCTAGATAGCACACCCCTCCTGTTCTGTTTGGTACCCTAGATAGCACACCCCTCCTGTTCTGTTTGGTACCCTAGATAGCACACCCCTCCTGTTCTGTTTGGTACCCTAGATAGCACACCCCTCCTGTTCTGTTTGGTACCCTAGATAGCACACCCCTCCTGTTCTGCTTGGTACCCTAGATAGCACACCACTCCTGTTCTGTTTGGTACCCTAGATATCACACCCCTCCTGTTCTGCTTGGTACCCTAGATAGCACACCCCTCCTGTTCTGTTTGGTACCCTAGATAGCACGTCCCCTCCTGTTCTGTTTGGTACCCTAGATATCACACCCCTCCTGTTCTGTTTGGTACCCTAGATAGCACACCCCTCCTGTTCTGTTTGGTACCCTAGATAGCACACCCCTCCTGTTCTGTTTGGTACCCTAGATAGCACACCCCTCCTGTTCTGTTTGGTACCCTAGATATCACACCCCTCCTGTTCTGCTTGGTACCCTAGATAGCACACCCCTCCTGTTCTGTTTGGTACCCTAGATAGCACGTCCCCTCCTGTTCTGTTTGGTACCCTAGATATCACACCCCTCCTGTTCTGTTTGGTACCCTAGATAGCACACCCCTCCTGTTCTGTTTGGTACCCTAGATAGCACACCCCTCCTGTTCTGTTTGGTACCCTAGATAGCACACCCCTCCTGTTCTGTTTGGTACCCTAGACAGGCAGATAGCGGACAAGTCAGCGGCGTAGACTCAACAACTGGGTGTTTATATCCTCTCTTTATGGCAGCATGCTGTGAATAAGGGTTATGAAGAGGGGCATATGTCTGTTTTTGACTACGGTGGTACATAATATGATTTGGACAAGCGTGTTGATGATGGTTGAGGTTTTGAGCTGTTTCCCACTTTCCAGGTATTTCAATTTCAATTGAAATGGTGCTTTTCCTCATCTCACTGTCCCTCTTTCACTTTCCCTCTCACCTTCATTATTTTTCAGTGTCTGTTGAGAAAAATTGAATTGAATCAACTTGGATCACGTTTACCAGTAAATCCCAAACGTCTTTCTCTCTTTGTGTTTATGCGTGTGTGTGTATATGTGTGTATATGTGTGTGTGTGTGTGTGTGTGTGTATGCGTGTGTGTGTGTATATGTGTGTGTGTGTGTGTATGCGTGTGTGTGTATATGTGTCTATATGTGTGTGTGTGTGTGTGTGTGTGTGTGTGTGTGTGTGTGTGTGTGTGTGTGTGTGTGTGTGTGTGTGTGTGTGTGTGTATGTGCGTGTGCGTGTGTGTGTATATGTGTATGTGTGTGTGTGTGTGTTTGTGTGTGTGTGTGCGTGTGTGTGTATAAGTGTATGTGTGTGTGTGTGTGTGTGTGTGTGTATATGTGTATGTGTGTGTGTGTGTATCCGTGTGTGTGTGTATATGTGTTTATGCAGTGTGTGTGCGTGTGTGTGTGTATATGTGTGTGCGTGTGTTTGCCCGCTACGAGGACGGCTCCTCCTTGCAGCGTGCGTAAGATATCCTTGAGTGTGTTGCTAGGCTTTTATCAGTAATATGTTTTTGTGCTGCCAGCTTGTCTGGACATGTGAGGCTTTAATGGAATCAATAGGAGATTTATAGCAGCCATCCTGTGAGTCAGAAAGAGGAGGGTGAAAGGAAAATAAAGTTAATGAAATTTGCAAGCAGATTGTCAGTGTCAGGAGACTGATGCACTCCCTCTCTCCTCCCCCACTCCAGAAATGTGTGTGCGCGCGTGTGTGTTTGCTTGTGTTTTTTGGGGGGGATGAGTGTGTGCTGTTTGTTTTGTGTGTGTGTGTGTCTTTCCGCGTGCATGTGTGTTTGAGTGGGTGGGTAGTGTGGATATTACTCTGTTTGTTGTCTGTGTGTCCTTTTAACTCGGAGGCGGGAAGCCAATTTCAGCCAGATGATAGTATCGTCTCTTTGAAGGTAGAGATCTGACTCACCTAAAATAACATGAGACACGGAGGATACAGACAAAGGATCCATGCACCATGCGGCCTCCCAAGAACACTGTGTAATGTGCTGCTCTACAAGGATTGGTGGGCAGATGTTTATCACAGATTATTAGCGGCAGTATCTCGCCAATATCAAAGAACATTAGCAATGAGATTAAGTGGGCGAGGTCTATATCTTGCTCAACAGATAGCAGAACATATGATGTGTTATTATATTACATTCATTACAGACCTTCTCCCCTATGTGATTTACATCATACATGTTGCTGTGGTGTTTTGGTGAGAACTTGTGATGTCCTCAGAAGTTGTGGCATATACACCATTTATGTGGCAGCATATTGTTGATTGCGCTAACCACATCCAATCCGATTCACGTGCGTGTGTGTGCGTGAGGGTTTGAGGTTGCTCAAAACCGCAGAGAGAGAGAGAGAGAGAGAGAGAGAGAGAGAGAGAGAGAGAGAGAGAGAGATTGTATTTCATAACGGTTCTTATTTAGCTTGGATGATTTAATTATTTTTTTTCCCCTCTGTAAGGATGGAGAACACACAGCCGAGTAAACAAAGCAAGAAAACATTTATTAGAACTGGGAAAAGCCGCAGGCTCTCACTCTCTGTCGCGCGTAGAGGACATAATGGACCTGAGGCCCGCCATTCATGAAAAATGTAAACAAAACAGACTAAAAGAAGAATCAGAAATAGGAGAGAGAAAATACAAAATGAAGTATTCTTTATCCGTTTTGCATCTGTGCCATCGACGTCAGAGGGAGAGCAATGGGTAAAGCGGTCGGAAGATAAATGCATTCTTACCCAATGTGTCGGCGGTATAAACACGGAATACATTTTCCGTCTGTGCTGCATGTTAAAGTGGCGTATTATGAGTTTACGCTCCTTCAAATGTTTGCCTTCTTTGTACATCGCACATAGTTTGAGTCAAAGGTACACAAAAACCCCATGCTGTTTAGATCAACTCAAGGAGGAATTGGAGATTTGTGCGTCTCTTTTCAAACAAAGGCTCCGGCCAAAGAATGCAAGGCTGTTGAAAACGTCAAGAACAATAAAGCTGGACTCAGGTTGAAGCTGTATATTAGAACACACTAATTAAGATTTCTGGCACTAACAAAACTTAATTGGGCTCCCATTTAATAACATACACCCAATTGTAATTGAAGGTGGTGGTGGGGGGGGGGACCCAATTAATGGTGTTATTATAATATCCTGAGAGGAAATTGCGGGCAATACTCTGGTTAATTCATAATTATAGGCTGCCAGAAGGAAGAAGGAGAGAGGTTAGGTTAGGCCGGCCATTGTGTTTGGAGTCAACTTATTGATCCTGCTGAGTGAGTGAGTGGGTGAGTGAATGAGTGAGTGAGTGGGTGGGTGGGTGGGTGAGTGGGTGGGTGGGTGGGTGAGTGAGTGGGTGGGTGGGTGGGTGAGTGAGTGAGTGGGTGGGTGGGTGAGTGAGTGAGCATGGGCTGGCAGAATTCCACAGTGTTTTATTTACCACTGGAATTGGTTGTAACAAGGTCAGTGGGGTTAAGCTGGAGGTGAGAGAAACACACACCTGTTTAGGCGAGGTGCTGGCGGGCGGAGTAGAGAACACTTGAAAAAGAAAAGGAGAGCCTCACACTCTAGGAGCTCAGATGCAATAATGTAATAACCTCAAAACCAATATTTCAACGGACAAGCTGTCTTCATCAGGGTATAATGACAAACACTGTGGGTCACTAGTTTATATAGTGTCAAAGGACACACGCAGGTGTCTGTAATCATTTCATTGGTTAATTTACAGATATGAATAGAACATACAGTAAATGGATAGCATACGATCGTAGATACATGTTGGCTATGTAGGTCTACGAACATTTACAATAGCAACATCACAATTATCACAAGAATGGGTTCAGATCAAAGTCTACGTTGAGACCGAACGGAGCAGGTGTCTTTAAATTAAAGATCCAGGCAACCTCTCGTTGTACCAATAAATTGTCGAGGTCCCCGCCTCTCCTCGGGAGCGTGACGTGTTCGATGCCGATATAACGTAAGGACGAAGTCGAGTCCTCTTCCAAAAAGTGGGTACTGTACGTCGAGTTTTCTACACCTAATGGGAGCTGCGATGTGCCGAGATTCCTACTTTTAATTCGCGCCTCCTTTTACCCACATCATTTTTACCACAAGGACGAGTTGTAAGATAAATAGCCGCCTTAAGAGGAGCAGTCGGGTTAAGCCCACCGGTGGTCTCTCTCTGTTATGTGGAGCAGACATGACCGGCAGACAGACACCCTGATTATACCCCCAGATATTCCATATCTCATTTGTTTCCTCCCTGCCCAGTAATTGCATTCTGCTTTTCAAAATGATGTTTGCCGACAAGCATCTACAGACAAACAAAGGCTTCATAAAGTTAAGCAAAACCATTGTGACATGTCCAAAGTCATTTGGCTCATAACCGAATGCATAGAGGGAGAAAGAAAACTGTCAGGATTATAAGGTGGTGCCATGTCTTAGTTTGCCAGTGTTCTTTTTCTCTGTCATGCGTTCTCAAGTTACTCAAACCCAATGCGATTGCTTCATTTCTCCTGGAGAATAATGGAACCCTATTGAAGGGTTCTTACTTGAGTTAAAAATGTTGAAATGTTTTACATTAAAAAACATACACACACATATGTATCCCCATCACACACACACACACACACACACATAAGAGGGAGAGAGAGGGGGATCTGAGAGGGCAGAAAGAGAGGAAAGGGAAGATATGACGTTTATGGTTTGTAGAACAATTTGATTTTAGACTTCAAAGGGATGGCTATCATTACTCCTCAGCAGAACGCCGGAGCCCCAGAATGCTCCAGAATGCCCATATGTTCTTAACCGCTTCGCCTCTCTGAAATGTGAGTTGGGCCTTCAAACAACCCCCTAACATTTCATCTTTGTCTTTATCTTGTGCTCCCCAGAGACCTCAGTGAAAACCAGATCCAGGCAGTTCCTCGTAAGGCTTTCCGTGGGATCACAACTGTCAAAAACCTGTAAGTAGCCACACTCCATCCTGCTCTATCTTCCGTATATAGAAAGCACTTTAACAAGCACCTGGCCTGGCTTCTCTGTGAAAAACAAGTGTGGAAAATGTTCTTTGTCAGAGGATAGATGGGTCCAGGTCTGTTGGAACAATTATCTAGTCTCCTGTCCGATCATTCATTCATTCATTCATTCGTCCGTTCATTTATTCATGCATTAATTCATGAGATTCTAATAAATAACACCACAATTAATACACTGACAAATGTATTCCTCCTGCTTAGGGAATTTACAACCCAGGTTGTCATCAAGCCACAGTAAGATGGCCTTCTATTTTAATTTGGTTGACAGGATTCACGCACATGGTTACTTCAGTTCAGTATTAGTGGTGAGATGCTGCTTCTGATTTGCATGGAGTCTGATGATATTATGATTAAAACCACGCCCTATCTCCAGACCAGAGCCAATTGTACGCTTCCCCACACATGTTGCCGGGTGATGGTTTTGGGCAGAATATCAGAGAGAAAGAGAAAGCAATTCCCAGCCAATGGCCGCCATTCGTCGCCCAGAACAATAAACACTGCATTCCCTAAAACTCAGTCCCAAATCAGCCAATCAGAGGAGGGCTTATCGATGATTCACTGCAATTAATAGAGAGACGTGTTGTTGAGTTTAGGCTTAATGGGCCGACCACTGTGTTTGGAGTTAAGATCACCGCTTGTATGTAAATCAGCCAGATTCGGTCTGTTCCTTTTCCCAGGGTTGGGTTGTAAGTCAGTCTGGGTGGTTCTGGGTGGTTTCCTCCACTATCCGATCATCAGCATCATCCACTTTCCCTTTCACGTGATAGACTGCGTCCCAACAGGCTTCATATTCCCAATAGTGCACTACTTTTGACCAGAGCCCTATGGGGGAATGGGGTGCCTTTTTTGGGACGCATCCATAGAACGAAACCTGGCTTGTCTTTCTATATAAACTCCCTCTCAATGTTGCCGGCTGAACTGGGGTCCCCTCAACAAGAGAGAGAGAGAGAGAGAGAGAGAGAGAGAGAGAGAGCTAGAGAGAGAGCAAGAGAGAGAGAGCAAGAGAGAGAGAGCAAGAGAGAGAGAGCAAGCGAGAGGGAGAGAGAGAGGGAGAGAGCGTGAGAGAGAGAGCAAGAGAGAGAGGGAGAGAGAGAGAGAGCAAGAGAGAGAGAGGGAGGGAGAGAGCAAGAGAGAGAGAGAGAGAGGGCAAGAGAGAGAGAGAGAGAGAGAAGAGAATAGAGAATAAAGGACAGACCGGAGTCAGCTGGCCTCCATTACCTACTAGATCTCCTGTCCTGTCCATGCCTGTGGTGCTATTGAAAATCTGCAATCCACCAAATAAACAGAGCCACACAGTGGTAAAGTAAGGTGTGATAAAGTAAGGCATCTCCTTTAAGGACATGAGTCAGAGGTTCATGTTATGCACTGCTCTGCGTGGAGGAGCGACAGTCAGCCAGGTTGGCTTTAAAGCTCGGGGCAGAGTAATTGCGTTTGAAAATAAGTGGAGTGCCTGTCTGTTTGTGTTAGCGCACCGCTGCCACTCAATGAGGCTCCCCTCCACCGCCCTCTGCCCCTCCCCCTCTCAGATTCAGTTAACAGAGTGTCACTCACAGCCCCCCCCCCCACTCTGACCCTGGCCAGATGAGACCCACCACCCCCTCTCTCTCTCTCTCTCCTCACTCATCTCCACAGGTCAACGTGTGTGAGAGGTGCCCCTCCATCTCCCTGTATTGCCCCCCCAACCAAAAAAAACATGCTCCGTTCCCTCAAACGGTTGATGAATGGAGAGCGAGCTGCTCATTACTCATGAGAGAGAGAGAGAGAGAGAGAGAGAGAGAGAGAGAGAGAGAGAGAGAGAGAGAGAGAGAGAGAGAGACAATCACATCAGCCTCGTCGCCGGGTTGGAGCGTTTAGCACAGTTCTCCAGCTGTTTGCAGAGCACACAGGAGACAGGGAGGAAGGGAGACAGTGACTGGTTGCCTGAGACTCTTTAGTAACCCCCATCCGTCACCCCCCCCCCAGCCCCCTCTCATTCCTCCTCAGGCACCTCCACCCCAGCCCCAGCACAGCAAGGTGACTCCTGATTTAATTGCCGAAACAGTCCAACCCTCCATTTTCCTCCCAAAGAAAAATCCTGACAGGTCCCAGTTGGCCCGTGCATTGATTTTCTCATATGCTCTCCCCTCTTTCTCCTAATGCCCTCCTTTTGTACTGCGCTACAGAAGTAGGGACACACCGGTCTCCCCACACTCGTAATCCCAACCCTGATATCCTGGAAGAAATCTTTATTGGCTACTGAAAACTTGAGTGGCATTAATTTCACTCAGCTATCAGATTGCCTTTCTTTTCCTTTAACAAAAAAAAAACTGCCAAGAAACTGGCAGAGGTTGTTATTCTAATCTGCTCTCTCAACAAATGAGACAAATTTGTCACAAATCTGTATATGTCAGAGCAGACAGGATCTTTATCTGGGGTTTCTGGGCCTGCCGCCCTTGGCTGGCTTCAGCTAAGTGTCAGCTCCACACACACACACACGCTGCTGACTTGCCTACTGTATCTGTCTATCCAAAACACAATCGGCCAATCCACAGTGTTGTCCATCAGCAACAAAATGGCCGCCCACTGTAGGTCTTATAAGGTTATCTGCACATAACATAGACATTATGTTGCGATAGTGGCAGTATAGAGAGGTCTGTCAGCCAGCAAACCAAACCTCCACTGGGCTGGGCTGACAGTGAGTTATTGGACATATATGAGACCAGTGCATTGACATCCCTCTGATTCTAAACACTGCGGCCTCACTAATGCTATATCAACTAAATGCAATGTGTGATTGAGAGTCCAGTTCTGCAGCTGGTTGGGAAAACAATGCATGTGCATAACTCACAACCCCCCCCCCCACCCTCCACCTCTGTCTTTCACTCCATGTTCCCCTACCCAGAATGCTGCGTCCGCAGCTCGCCGACTGCTTCTGGCGCAGCTTACCTGACCGCGCCACCACACGACACTAGAAGCACCGCGGGCACACTGTACCGCTGTACCCAGGCCACTGCCCACTGAACCACGCTACGGACACCAACACACAGCTGCAACGCACAGCTCCTAGGCTACTGGCCTCTCACGTACAGAAGGGTTCTGCAGTGTCCCCTTTGTCCAAGTACACACAGTATTAGTGGAGAGAGTCTTTAGGCCTTGTGTCCACGTCCATCCACAGAAGGACACTGGCTAACCACTGTCTGTACTGCCCTCTAGCTGTGCTAATCAGGACACGGTAGCTAGCTGTGGATTGGCTGTGTGATTTATCTCCATCTGACCATCCCTTCCTCCTGAAGCCCTTCAGCCTCTCCGTCACCCCAGCCCAGTGACAGCGGAGTTGCTGCTATAAGGCTGTGTCCCGAATGGCACCCTATTCCCTGAACTATATAGAGAATAGGGTGCCATTTTGGGACGCCGACCCTGTCTGTTAGGGACTCCAGCTCCGGGCAGCCTCACTCCACCGCGCTCCCCGCTCCCTCCACCACAGAGACGGATCCTCTCATTCACTTCCTGTTGTCTTCGCTGATGAACATCGATCAACCGGGTCCCCAAATTAATTGGGAGGTTTGTGGCTGTTGGTTTAGCATCCTTCCCCGTGACAGATTAATAGGGCTGGTCTGAGTCGGTCGGTACTGTTAAGGACTGCTCCCCTCTCCCTTTTTCTCGACTCTCTACCCTCTCTCTCTCTCTCTCTCTCTCTCTCTCTCTCTCTGTATCTCTCTTTCCCTCTCTCACTCTCTCTGTATCTCTACTCTCTCTCTCTCTGTATCTCTCACTCTCTCTGTCTCTGACTCTTTCTCTCCTTTTTTCAAATTCCTCCATATGGGGCTGGGAATGCAGCAAGATCAAACTGCCAAAACTGCTTATGACTGGGATGATTAAAGGCCAACGTAATTAGATGGAAGGAAATAAAATGTTGGACTCTCATACCCCCCACATAACACCCATTACACATACACACATAATATGTACGCACGCACGCACGCACACACACACACACACACACACACACACACACACACACACACACACACACACACACACACACACACACACACACACACACACACACACACACACACACACACACACACACACACAGCTATCCTCCCGCCCTATAATTCACATGGGATTAATAGTGGTCCTGTGATCCCTAGAAGGTAGCCAAGTGCACTAAACTGTCAGTCAACAGAAATAATCTCTCATGATATGATGATTGTTTAGAGCCTAGAGAGTGCAAGCCAGGCATTGTACTCAACACGTCTTCAAGGTGTTTCCTAAAATGGAAACCAGATGTAAAAAAAGGGTTGAAAAAAACCAAAAAAACTGCTTTGATCACGGTCTCCTTCTCCCTTAGGTTTGTCAGGTTTCACATGATAGAAGGTACAGTGATGCCGAAACGTTGGTGTTTTACCCAGTAAATGACTCCGAGTTTATAGTGTGTGACTCTCTTTATTTATTTATACAGTTCACATGAACTAATTAACACACATTTACTAATTATGAAATGATTTCGTAGACATTTTACCATGAAGTTAGATTAAGCTCGACAAACATGCTTCCAATATGTCATTTGTAAGTACTGTGCCATAACATTGCTTGTTTCCATCCTACACAGATGGTCGTTTTCCTCGTGAATATTTCACTGGGAATGTTTTATACCCGAGTGTGAAGGAATAATCTCATAGGAGGCGTCAACCCACAATCTGTCGGCAGACATTGTAATTCAACATGTTACCTATTTCATTTCCTCTCTGGGGGGGGGGGGGGGGGGGGACGCTTTCCAAATGGATGTATTGTCTCCACAGCTAAGAGATAAGGACCAGACAGGAAACAGATGCTTTACTGGAGGAGAGTCAAGGGAAGGGAAGAAAAGAGAAGATAGAAAGCAAAGTAAAAAGGATTAGGGAGGGAGAGATGGGGAAGAGAGGGAGACGGGTCTAGGAAGAGGAGATTAGCGGAGGGAGATATGTTATTTTTTATAGCCTAGAGCACAAGATGCATAGGCTGTGTTCCGTAACAGGTTAAATGTCACAGAAGCTTTTTGGAGACTGGATAAACGGTCTGGGAGAGCGTTCTAAATGTCTGCCCTTTGTGGTGCCTTGTCTTCCATCCATCTCCTTTTTGGGGGGCAGAGAGAGGAGAGAGGAAGGGTGGAGAGACTGGGGGTTGGGGCATGGGACTGCATACTTAGACCTGCAAATGAAAGTAAAAGGAAAAGAAGGAAGAGGGATGAGTGCTCTGAGCATTGGGAGTCCGGGCTGATTTACGAACCCTCTCCTTTAATTAAATTGTTTCAGTGACAGAGCCGGTAAAAGCTCGTAATGGATTGGCTGCTCTAATGTAATGAAATTACTCCCTTTCTGACTTTCAAAAAATAGAACGGTAGAGGGGTGGGAGGAGTGGGAGAACAGGAGGGGGGAGGGAGAAAATGCAATTAATATTTACAGAGAGTTGACAGACGGGGTGGGCTGTATGCTTTAGCCAGCCTCCTGTTCACTCTCCTTCTGTCTTTCTCTCAAACTCCCCTCCTCCCTCTTTCTCTCTCTCTCTATCTCTCTCTCCTTCTCCTCCACTCACGGGGCAGCGTAGAGAGTGAGGTGATAGGCTGCCGCCAGACAGGCCACTTTAGCCAGCTGGTCCTTTCCTTTCCTAACCTGGCAGGCTGCAGTGAGACAGAGGTGAGCGCTGAGATCTGAGTGTGTGCTGTGCGCTGCCTGGCGACAACCTACTTACCACCAGTCCACCCCAGCCAAACTCATCCCCGGCCACCGGCACTCTTCCTGCAGCCCTCACTTCCAGCAGCCCCCTCCACCCTCCGCCTCCACGCCTGCAGACAGACCTGCCGCTGACTCCTGTCTCTAATCTCTCCTCAGGCAACTGGACAGCAACCACATCAGCTGTATCGAAGATGGAGCCTTCCGAGCCCTCCGCGATCTGGAGATACTGTGAGTCCCCCTCCTCCTCTTACCCTTCCTCCTCTCCTCTCATCTGCAGGGACCTCTCCTGCTCTTCCCTCTTCTCCCCCCCCCCCCTCTCGCTATCTCTCTATCTCCCTGTGTTTTCTGTTGAATGTCCTCCAAGGGCAAAGTGTGTTGCATGTGAAGCCGCAGCAGCGCGGCGTGCCTACCTGTGCATTCTGCCAGCGGCAGCAGTGATAGTGTCATCCTCCTGACGTGTTAGTCTGTCTGTCCGCCGCGTGCCTTCTGTTTCTCCGTGTCGACTGTGTGACCGCGGTTTTGCACAGGCTCATTTGTCGCTACGTGCTGCACTGTGACATTAAGCTGCTAGCTAGTGCCTTGCAAGGTGCCTTATTTTGCTTGTCACTTTTCAACGCATCCCCCCCCCCCCCCGTCCGTCCGTCCGTGCACTGTTGCCCGTTGAAACTAGTTCTACGGTCGTCTGCTGCCGTGTGATGTAGGCATGTCTGGATATTCCAAAACATTCAGAACCTTGTCAGGGAAGAGTGTCATGCATTGTAACAACTCAGGAGGAAAACTATAGGCTTAGCTTGTGTCCTCTGTCGTAGTGTAAAGCTTTAAACTAGACTCAGTACTTGGCCTGACAGACACTGTTGCATTTGGCTGGTGAGCTGCTGCTGTACTGTAGCACGGTGTCTGAAACTCTTCCCTGAGGCTGAGGGTGTTACTGGGGGGGTCTGGACCTGTTTGGTCCGGACTGGTCTGAGTGCCGGGGGGGGAGTATATACCCCTGCAGCCCCCCAGGCTGTTACGTCCTGGTGCAGAGGGATTCACTGGAGGCACCTCCAGCCCTAGCACAGTGAAGATAGCCCAGGCAGCACTACTAAGGATATGATAGGACAGTACAGGAAAGTATTGCTGGGGGAGATAGACATTTCCCAGATACTAGCCCATCCATCAGCTCATTGGCAGGGCACAAAATGCAGTGGTCACCCCCCCTCCCCTCTGTTAGAGCAGGGCTCATTTTGTGACCAAGAGAGACATACAGTCAGTCTCATCCGCTGGCTTTACAGAAAACCTACAAAAAAGCTGGTTGGTTTGTTAACACAGAGAACTCACTTGAGGTGCCCATATTAGGGCTGTGCTCAAAGGCAGTGCAGGATATGTTTGAATGAAGGATAGTAATCCTGCTGGACTGGCTGTTCATTCTAAGCGTCCTCCTCCCTCTGCCCTGCCTTGGCTCATAGAGCAGCTAGCGATGGTTTCATGACCACAGAACAAAATGGCACGATGGAGATGAGATGGCGCTAGTCGGCTGAGCAGACCAGACATAAAAGTCAGCGTGTGTGGATTCAATTTTCATGAACAATACTGCACCTTCCTCGTGCTCGACCAGAGCCCATGACGAAGCGGACGTCAGTGGAGAATGTGAAGATGTTGTTTAAAGATGATAATTCGCCCATATGTCCATGCAGCTGAAATGGAGATAATTGGACTAAGTGCTGTAGTGGTGGGTATACACTGGCGTAGGTCGTATACCCACTTTTTCTTTCTCAGTGGGCATTACGAATACTCACTTCTTAATCCCCACTGATGCGTTACCAAAGTAGTAACTACACTCAAAAATCTAAATGTCTTTGATTTTTCCCAGATCACAGAAGTGGTCTCCTGATGTGGTTTAAGCATTGTTGTGGATGTAGAACATAACATTTGGTTGTTTTTATTTATTTTTTAAACATTTTTTAAGTGTGACTGAAGAAAAAAAATGGAACAAATCTGAAACCTGTGGATTTCTGACTCAGTTGACAGCCTAATTTATCTGTTTCAATAGTAGGTCTACTATTAGTTTGCTAGCACGGTACATCTTGGGTTGGCATGACTGTGAAAGACCAAAATGGGATTTATCATTTTAGAATACATGTCACTGTTTCTCATATCATTTTTCACACAGGGCACCATTACTTCGGCCTGGCAGGCCGTTTTGGGATTTTTTGGGGGGCAAAGTTTGAGTACACCCACTTCTCCAAGACTGATTTGCCTGGAGCACTAGGCATTGATTGCCTTCATTGTAATTAGGTTATGCACTCTTGGTAGATTAGGCTTTTTCTTTGAGAGATTTTCTCTGTTTTAGAATGAAACAAAGTGTTCGATTTTATGGCAGTGTACCTACAAATGTAGGATCTTAATTTGAGCCCATTTGCTACAGCAGGAAAATAATGCTGCAGCAACAGGAAATGTGAATTATTATGTGGATTATAATTAATGGACATTTTTTTTAGTTGGGCAATACATTTTTCATTAGTGCAAATCAAGTCTGACATTTCAAAGTGGAAATTACATACTTTAGAAGCCTTTTTAAACCTAAAATACACTGCAAGTGCGGGAAGATTCTCCGCAACAAAAGAGTGATCAAATTAAGATCATACATCTGTAACACATTTTCCGAATAGATACAGTAAGTTCAGCTGTATCCAGCTTTTCATATTGTCATACTGTCATTCTCTTATCCCTGGATTTACGCTATTACTGGCATAGCCTACAAGGTGGCGCTAAAAATGCAAGAAAAGGCCCTCTATTACAAGAATGCTAACAAAAGTAGTGCAAACTAATAGCAAAATCATGTAGATGCTGTTAGCTAAATGCTAACTAGCGAAAACGAACATAAACTAATTGCAAAGACAAGCAAATCCAGGTCCTACAAGCATAGTTAGTAGCTACCGAATGTCATTTTCGGTGAGTGTGGACATTTACAAGCGAAGGTGAACGAGAGAAATTGTGCAAATGAACGAAGTTGTGATGCATGCTTTTCTGAAGGAAGAGCAGCATATGCACACGGAGCAGACGGGACAAGAACAAAGGAGAAAAACATGCAAGTAGGAACCACAGGGGAAAGAAATGGCAGCTGTACAGACAACTCATCCAGAGCTCTTTGACTTCTGACGGCAAACATTTTGTGGTGAATTGCATACAAGTGTAACTTCATCACCTCATGTGCGCTGCACAACAGAGACTCGCTGATAGATATAGAACGCTGTGGTCTCAACAGCTCCCGCCGTCTCCCGTTGTGCTATTTACAAACAGGCACGTGACTGGCTCGACTGTTCTGGGGATCGACGGTAAGCTTCATAATGTACAATAACAGGTTAAATGAAGAATGCAATCTGCTTTAACTCCTAACGTGTGTTGCACAAGTTGACTGCAGGTTTTAATTTAAAAAGTAGCTTCAAATATGACAATTGATTGAAAAACCTCAAATAAATAGTTTTGACGGTATTGAAAAACCATCCCGTGGCTTTTTCCAAATACTCCGGTATACGGTATATACCGTACCAGAAAGCATCTTGATGTTCAGGCCTATATCTATTGCCCAGTGTAACAGTGTAGAATTGAAATTTACAATTGGTTCTTGTCCATGGTGCAGAAGATGCACCATCTCTCCTGATAGCCAGTGTATGTCAGTGTATTTGTACTTGTGCCATCTTTCTAGCCTTTGAATTGAACTCATAGATGAGACCCTCTCTCTTTCATGTGATACGATCAAAGGGTATCACTGCACTAAAACTGTTCCTTACTGGGTATTTTTTTATTTATTCTTCTATTAGATCTGGCATGGGAACTATCGGTGCCTTCTAAGAGCCTGTGGTAAAGAGGGAAAAGCAAAGATAATGTATTATTGATGTAACAAATTTCTCCATGACCAGCCATGTTTGTTCCACATTGTCAGACCACCATGTTTTTACAAAGTATTTTGGAGAACAACATTGGTAAAAAAAAAAAAAATAAAAAAAACGGAAATATGTTGGTATGTGTTTTGTCCAGGAGGGAAAAACCCCCAAAAGAACATTTGGGAATTGTACAGTATATAAATAGAAACTGGTTGATGAAATGAATTTACACTCACAGTCAGATGGACACAATATTTTTATTGAAGCTGTCAAGAAAAGTGATATATAGGTGCTCCTTTGTAGTTTGATCTCAAGAAAAACATTGTGTCCAAATACCCCTCTTAAAAAACAGAAATTGGGGTGGTCGACACATGTGATGTTTCTAATCACAATGATCGTTAAACTTCTTTTAAAAATGTTTTTTAAAGAGCATCATCTGACTTTAGACATAAACAAGTCATTTCAAAGGCCTCATTCCTATTGATGCCTGGGTGGCTGAGAAATCTCTCTGATCATAGAAAACAACCAATACAAAAGTCTCTGCCTATTTCTCCCGAGGAGAATTCCTTATACAATCACGTCAGCTTTGTGTTAGATGTTAAGCATTCCCCCAAGTTGCTAATGAATAAGAGCTGATTTAGTGGAGGACTAAATAGGCCTCCGTAATGAGTGCAGCTCTGTGACTTCCAATGACTGAATACAGTTTAACGCCTGCCAAGCAACACAAAATAAATGATCGGCCCTTTCTGGTGATGAATTGTAATTTGGATTTAACATAAATGTGCTAATGACTGAACTAATGACTTCAAAGCTATCTCGGACATTTTCTTATATTGGGCATGCCTTGCATCTCAATGAGATGGAGAACAGGGTTGGGTGCCAGCAGAGCACACTGCATGGTGGGCCAACATACTGCTGGGTGGAGGGGATGGACGGGCCAATATGCCACTGATTCTTTGATGATTATTCATCGGATGGTTTCTGCTCTTAGGACATTTGATTTGAATAAATGCCGCTTTTATGTCAAGATGTCCTTGAAGATACTTGTCAAATGTAAGTTTCACTAGGCAAATGAATTGTGTAAAAAAAAAAAAAATATATATATATATATCACATTTTATTGGCTTTTTAACAATCAAAATACTAGCATTGTATTAGAACACTGGTCAAGCAAATATTACCCTCAATTAACTGGTGATGAATATGGCTTATAATTTCTTAACTTAGAGAGAAAAATGTGATTATACTTGTGAAAACTATTATGATAAAAATATGACTTGCAATATTGTTAGGAATTAAAGTGGCAGAAATGTAATTTGTACATTATTTTCTTGGTTATAACGTTTACGTGATTGGTTAAATCTGTCCTTTAGCCGTTACAAATCTATACAAGTCTGAAATGCTCTTTGAAAAGCCAAAGAGCCCGCAGGTCGTCTACGGAAACCCCTGTGTTCTTACCAGAGTGGTGCGTTGCCATCTTCCATCGTCCCCCACTCCCCCTGCACTCTCCAGAACAGAGGGGCCGCTGCATATTTAATGACCACTTTTTGTACAGAAAATTCTGTCTCTCAATGAACGCCACTCTCTCTCTTTTTTCTTTTTTTTGGGGGGGGCCGACCTACCGGGCTCTGTCATTTTTTTATGAGGAATGGAAGTGCCGCTGAGACATTTCCATGCTAGGTATCTCAAGGTGACTTTCACCTCATCACGCATTGATAAGAAGAGGGAGGGACCAAGTTTTCACATTACCACAAACGACCTCCCCCCTCCTCCTCCAACTCCTTCCGCCCTGCCAAACACTGTCATTTGTCAATGTGTGCCCTCTGCATTTCCCTGACTTTTTGACAGGGGCCTCCGTGTTCCAACTAGAGTGATTTGCTACTTCATAACCAGCCGAATGGGGACATAGACTCCCTTCACTTTATGTTAACACTGATTCACCAGGCTTGTTTGATACTGCATTCTCTTCTATTACTGGTATTCTTGCTGATATTTTATTTTGAGGTTACAGATGCCCTCTTTAATATGAGTAGACTTTGATGTTTTGGACCCGCTGGTGAGTGGTAAGCACCTCTCTCACACCAAGACCCAAGGTATGCCAAAATACACCATACACCAACCAGGGGGGACACCCACCCCCACCACCCCTCCACCCCTGCCTTGTTGCCTACTGCCTTTGGAGTTTACTCAGTGTCATTTTATTTGAACTGTTGAAAGTGCATTGTTGGACCTGGTTGTGATTTGACTGTGGAGAACCAGACTGAATGGATGCTGTATGGTGAGAGTGTTAGTGGGTGAGGCGGAGTAGTACTGTTACGTTATATGCCTTGCGGCTCATTTGCTCCGAGCTGTGGTGATCACAAGAAACTATCGCATTTCTGTGGCTGCATTTTGGTTCCAGAGCCGTCTAGGGCGAGACGCGTGGGTGTTTGATCGAAACCTAAATGCATTGGTTCAGAAAAATATTTTTTTATATACAGGGACCGGGTCAAAAATATAATGTTTTTGCTATTCAGTGCTTTTGGTTTGGCTGGCCTTTACCTGGTATTTAAGTCCGTCAGCTGTACCTTGGCCAGGCGATCGTTGACGTTTTCAGGGAATTGATGTGACCTGACCTAGCCTCAGTCTCCTTGCCCCTCGGTCTGTATCCTCTCTGACCTCACTTCTATGTCATAAACACTGCTGATGACTTCTCTTGATTAATGCCTTTCTGTGGCTAGAGAGATGGAGGCCCAGTTGTAGCTCACTGAGGAGCACATAACCCAGAGAGAGAGAGAGAGAGAGAGAGAGATAGAGAGAGAGATGGAGCGAGAGAGGGGTAGAGAGGGATACAGAGAGATTGAGTATAAAAAGAGAGAGAGGAGGGGGGGTAGAGGGATAGAGAGAGAGAAGAGACTGTCAGGGACTGAGTCTTCTGTGTGAATCAGATATTCCATGCATTTATAATCCCCAACACCAGTGTGCCTCCCAAAGGACAAATCAGTCTTTACCTCAGTGTGGTCTGTTTGAAAGGTTGCCTTCAGCCAATAGAATAGTCTTTATGAGTCAGATAGCAGGCAGAGAAAGAGAGATGGAGATAGAGATGGAGGGTGAGAGAGAGAGAGAGAGAGAGAGAGAGAGAGAGAGAGGGGAAGTGAGAGGGAGAGAAGGGGGGGTTGACGAGTGAGGGGGGGGGGGGCTGTCATTAGCTCGCAAACAGCAGTTTCAAGCACAGGAAATTGCCTTGCCACCAGACGTGGCCCTTACGATATCTCTGGGTGGTGTGACTGCGCCAAAGCAGCGCAGTGGCGGTAGGGAGCAGAAGGAGAGAGGAGGAGAGAGAGGAACGACCCCATCGTGTCCCAGCAGAGCCAACCCAATGCACAATTAATCACTCGCTCCTGTACGCCAGGACAAAAAGGGATGGGAACAGCTTAGATTCAATCTGTCCTCATTTAAGCTGTAATGGCCTCATCAATGGCTCGGCACTCATGTCTCTCTCTCTGTCTGTCTGTCCGTCCTACATGTGCCTCTTGCTGCAGTATGTGACTGGCTAATACTGAGTGCCCTCCTTCTACAGAACCAAAAGCTGAATCCGCCTCTCTTTTTCTCATCCCCCTCTCTTGTCTTCCCTCCTCTCTCTTCCTCCCTCCGACCTCCACCCTCATCTCTCTCTTCATCCCTCCGACCTCCACCCTCCTCTCTCTTCCTCCCTCCGCCCTCCACCCTCCTCTCTCTTCCTCCCTCCCTCCGCCCTCCTTCCTCCTCTCTCTTCCTCCCTCCGACCTCCACCCTCCTCTCTCTTCCTCCCTCCAACCTCCACCCTCCTCTCTCTTCCTCCCTCTGCCCTCCACCCTCCTCTCTCTTCCTCCCTCCGCCCTACTCTCCGTTGCCGATTACATTTTCCGGATCCATAAAGCATGTCTCTATTGGATAAGATAATGTCCACATGCCCAAGCGCCTCACTGTTTTCTTTTGTCTCTCATAAGCCCTCACTTAGACACGAACCCCGTGGACAGGGTCTTGAGCTGCAGCTCATGTTATTTCTATGTTTGTCATCTGCTTTAGCTGAGCCCTCCACGCTAAGCAAAACAAAGGCAAACATGTCCATCCCTTTCGGGTTGGATTCCGCCACGCCGCAGACAAGTGGTGGATGAGTTACGATGGCCGTAATGAAATGAGGCCTCATCTGGAGGCACTCTGCTCATTTGTTTTGACATCAAGGCCCCAAAAACTCCAGGCTTGTTCTGTAAACTCCACCGCTGCCTCGACACTTCTCAGCCCACTGCCTCCAACACTGCTGCTGCCGTGCCATTGGCTGTTGTGTTGGTGGTGGTGGATTGTTCCAGAGTTCCATGGCAACATGGTGGAAATGTCACTCCTCACAGGGAGGGAAGGCATCTGAGACAACTATGGGACTCTGAAAGAGGAGAGCCACACGCGCGCACACACACACACACACACACAGACGGAACATGCAGATTGCCTGGTTCAAACACTCAAGGCTTCTTTAAAGCAGACCCTCTACACACACGCACTCAAACACACACTCTACACACACTCTCACGGTGTCTTTAGGGAGGCTTAGTGAGATGATGAAGATGAAGAGAGAGAGGGAATTCACTCTGGTCGTTCCTGGGAAGGAACCAGACTCTTAAATCAGCCCCCCCCCACACACACACACACTCATTGTGAGGGAGAAATGGCCAGGAGCCCGTGGGAAATTTCACCTCTCGCCCCCTCAGATATTACAATGTGCCACTCTAATGTGCCCGCCGAGAGAACAGTCAAAGAGGTTGGGGGAAAAATCTCTTCACCTACCTCCTGAAATACACACTCTGTCACATTCACACACACACACAGCCACACGTGCGCTCACACACACACACATACATACACACACACCATGGCAGAGCAGTGTGCTGCTGATGATGACACCGTCATGTCGCATTGCGTGTCTCTCAGGCCCCTGATTTCAAGCCTCTGTGAGTTTCTGTAACTGAGTCAGCTCCACTGAGCCGTATGCACTCCTCCTGTCCATCCCAGCCCTACCCTCCCTCCCACTGCTCTGCTCCAGCCCTGTCTTACCCACCAGCCACTGCAGCCCCCCTCTCTGTGTCCTTTAAATAAAAAAAAGTGACGTATCCAGGGGCCCTCTCCAAAAAGCCTTAATGAGGGTCTGGAGAGAGGCAGAGAGCACTCGAGACCCCAAAGTAGTCCTTTTTGCAACTGTGGGAAAGCTTTCTTAGCATGGCAGAGAGCGAAGAAAGAAATCGCACTGGAAAAATATCGGAGAACCCGTACCTCGGACAGAGCCTGTCTCTGTTTTAAGGAGAAGTAATGGGGTCAGCTAATAAAAGAATAATCCTATGACCAGGACATCGATGGAGCTCTAAAGAAAATCATGAAGTAACATTGTTCCACTACACAACAAGCTATAATTCAGGATACTCTATTGATCCCATTAAAGCCTAGAGGCTACATAATCGAGACACATAGGCGCCATTGTCTTCCTGGAGCATTGTATGAACTCAGCTAGCATCCCCTGCTTTCGTTAAGAATCATTAGTTCAGTAGTGGTTCAATCAGGAAATAAATAACTCACGCTAATTCATGCTGTGCAGATTCAAGACGGGGGAAAATAACCAAACGTAAAAAGCTGAATAAAAGAGAGAGAGAGAGAGAGAGAGAGGGAAAGAAAGATAGAGAGGGAGAGTGTGTCAGTAGAACATGGCCGTTAGTGGAGGGGAGAAGGATAGAGAGGTATCAGGAACAGCGGCGGTCCCCAATGGTTGCAGCCGGAAAGAGTGAGAGAAGGACGGAGTGGGGAGGAAAAAGAGAGAGAGAGAGGCGGAGAAGGACGACGGGGATAGAGGGGCGAGAGAGGAAGAGGAAGCAGAGGGGCGAGAGGGAACGGTCTGAGGGGAGAGAGTGTGAGAGAGATTGAAAGAGAGAGAGAGAGAGAGAGCAAGGAGAAAGAGGGATGGACGGCTGGGGCAGTGATCAGACTCCGCAGGCCCTATAGACAACATGCGATAGCATCAACCTCATGGGCTGCTGGTAAAGACTCAGCTCCATCACTGCCTCCCTGGCTGGGGACAGAGATAGGGGCCCTATACAGCACTACATTACACTACACAACAGATTACGTTCCCCCGGTGACAGACATACATGCCTGAGAGGCTAATGTCAGCTCCAACAGATTTAGGAATTCATCATATTTTGCCATTAGGTCATTTTCTAATGTTCCAATATTAGATTAGCAGGTTAGTGGATTTTAACTAGGCAGACGAAGACCTTGAAAGAGCTGTTGTGCGTAATTGAGATACTGCCTCTCTTGTAGTCGACATGCTGGAGAAGTTCTGTCATGTCTGTGTGATTACTGTAATCAGGACAAATTGCACAGGGCCCCCCAGTAAATCGGATCAATTGTGAACCGTATGGCTAAATGCCCTCTAGGACCGGACAGTGTTAAAAAACGACCATGTTGAAATATGGATGTAGCTGAACACGTTGGCCTCTAACTCTTCAGTGGTTTCTGGTTCCTCGTTATCATGACAGCCAGCTCCTTGGAAAATCTCTCTCTGGCCGGTGGGGGCGGGGGAGGGGCAGGGGGGGGGTGTGAGTGTCCTTCCTGGGCAGAGGCCATTTTCCCCTGTTGATGGTTCAATATTACAGGGTTTTACCAGGGCGTTGCTTCCTTTGTCCCCGCCAGACCCATCCCCGACCCATGCTCTCTCTCTTTTCTCTCTTTTTTCTTTCCTCCCTCTGTCTTTCTCCCTCTCTCATTCCCTTTTTCTCTCTCCTACTCTCTCTCTCTCTCTCTCGTTCATTCCCGCCCTCTCTCTCCTTCCTTCCCTCCTTCCCTCCACTGTGGCAACAACCCAGCAGTAGTTCTAAGCCAGATGAGCCTGAGAGCTACAGTGGCCTTGACAAGTGGGATGGAGTTACTCTCCTCACTAGAAGTGCCAATTTGGTCAGCACTGACAAGGGTGATTCCGCCCCGTATATAATTTAATTGTGGAATAACAATCATTTTCCTTGCCATTTGGTTGCCTTTTCCCCCCCCTCGTTCTTAATAAAGTGTTCCCCCTGCTGATTGCTTCCAAAATAAATATGAAAACATCATTTAAAATTCCACAAGTATTTTATTTTAGGGGATTTTTTTCCTTCACTTTGTTTTCAGGCGACGCTAGTTTTTTTTGCAGCTTTGCTGTTGCCTCGATGGGGATTTTCCACTGGTCGAATTAGAAATCTGAACACAGATATGTTGAACCACGCCATGTTGTAGTCATATCCTCCTTTATCCTCTCCTTTATGGGTTTGAATCAGCCAGTTACAGTGATACATGGCGTCACACCAGTGGCCACTTTCCTTAAAACATAAATGAACTGTAAAAACCAGCAGGCCAGTCTTTACTCTCCGTCCACTCCACTCTGAGGATCTGCTGCGATCGGCATCCTCTCTAGTCCCGCTGAACCCCTTATTACCAGTAATAGTACAGTAAGACGCTGTAAAACAAGCCTCCTGCCCCGCCCATAACGTCGTCTCGCCGACAGGACTCAGCACTTTCTGTTTCTAGCTACCGAGCCGATCCGGGAACCATTAAAGTCCCAAATTTAGAAATAGCAGGTGCACATTAACACTTCCCAGGGAGGTGGTGCAGAGGGGACGGGTGGAGGTGGAGGGGGCTATCTAGTGACGGAGGGGTGGGACGGCTAGATTACAAGACTTAAGTCTGCTAAGTAGTACTATTCACAGTTACTGTTGCTGGATGGAGAGAAAGGGAATTACTGCTGCCTCCCTCTTTCCCTCCCCCCGCATGCTGCTGCTGATAATATCATCGTTGTGCTAAAGCTTATTACACGCTGTTGTGGACAGCACCAGCAGCATCATATGGCCCACAACACAAGCAGACAGGCAGGCAAGGGATGAGGTGTGGATGAACAGTAATGCTGTGAACAACAGGCACCATCCAGTTCTCTGACAAGAACCTTTGTGCTGTTCAAACAAACCTGTTGCACCTGGGTGTCTTCAATAGGAACCAAATGGGCAGGGACCGACCTGAATTTGTCCAGTAGAAACACTTGTTTGCTAATGAATTGAGAAGGGTACCACTGCTTCTGCTACAGTGCATTTGGAAAGTATTCAGACCCCTTCACTATTTCCACATTTTGTTATGTTTACAGCTTTATTCTAAAATTGATTACATTTTACAATACAATTTTCAAAGCAAAAACTGTTTTTTTATTTTTTTTTGCAAATGTGTAAAATAAAAGAAATACTGAAATATTACATTTTACTCCATCCTTTTTTGAAGCACATCTGACAGCGATTGCAGCCTTGAGTCTTCTTGGGAATGACGCTACAAGCTTGGCACACCAGTATTTGGGGAGTTTCTCCCATTCTTCTCTGCAGATCCTCTCAAGCTCTGTCAGGTTGGAAGGGGAGCGTCGCGGCACAGCTATTTTACGGTCTCTCCAGAGATGTTCGTTCAAGTCCAGACTCTGGCTGGGCCACTCAAGGACATTCAGAGACTTATCCCAAAGCCACTCCTGCGTTGTCTTGGCTGTGTGCTTAGGGTCATTGTCCTGTTGGAAGGTGAACCTTCACCCCACTCTGAGGTCCTGAGCGCTCTGGAGCAGGTTTTCATCAAGGATCTCTCTGTACTTTTCTCCGTTCATCTTTCCATCGATCCTGACTAGTCTCCCAAATCCCTGCCACTGAAAGACATCCCCACAGCATGATGCTGCTACCACTATGCTTCACCCAAAGGATGGTGCCAGGTTACTTCTACATGCGACGCTTGGCATCAGAGCAGAGAATCTTGTCTTTCGGTGCTTTTTGGCAAACTCCAAGCGGGCTGTCATGTGCCTTTTACTGAGGAGTGGCTTCTGCCTGGCCACTTTACCTTAAAGGCCTGATTGGTGGAGTTCTGAGATGGTTGTCCTTCTTGAAGGTTCTCCCATCTCCACAGAGGAACTCTGGAGCTCTGTCAGAGTGACCAGATTCTTGGTCACCTCCCTGACCAAGGCCCTTCTCCCCCGATTACTCAGTTTGGCCAGGCGGCCAGCTCTAAGAAGAATCTTGGTGGTTCCAAACGGACCTTCAATGCTGCAGAATTTTTTCGGTAGCCTTCCCCAGAACTATGCCTCGACAAAATGCTGTCTCGGAGCTCTACATACAATTCCTTTGACCTCATGGCTTGGTTTTTGCTCTGGCATGCACTGTCAACTGCGGAACCTTATATAGACAGGTGTGTACTTTTCCAAATCATGTCCAATCCATTTAATTTACCACAGGTGGACTCCAATCAAGTTGTAGAAACATCTCAAGGATGATCAATGGAAACAGGATGCACCTGAGTTCAATTTCAATTCTCATAGCAAAGGGTGTGAAAAACCTGTTTCGCTTTGTCATTATGGGGTGTTACAAGCCACTGCGGGTCTGTGCAGATTGACGAGGAAAACAATTAATTTAATCCATTTTAGAATAAGGCCGTAACGTCAACAAACTGCGGAAACAAGGGAATGGGTCTGAATGCTTTCCGAATGCCCTGTATATCACCTCTGGATGCACTGAGATAGACACAGTAGACTGTCTGTTTAGACTGTAGGCTGCTCGTTGTCCATTACTTGTGTTTTCATTTTGCTCATTTCTTTAGAACAGTGTGCTACTTTCTTACTCCTTCCTATGCCTTTCTTTCTACTTGTGAAACCCAATGACTGTCTTTGTGGATTGTGGCTATTGTTTCTAAATGTACTGTCGGTCTCTCTCTTGCAGCACCCTCAACAACAACAACATCACCCTCATCCCTCTGTCCAGCTTCAACCACATGCCCAAGCTGCGGACTCTGTGAGTATATGACGAGGATACCATTTGGGTGTGTCTCAAATGCTACCTTATTCCCTGTACAGTGCACAACTTTCGACCAGAGACCTATGGCCATGGTCGAAAGTAGTGCACTGTGTAGTGAATAGGGCGCCATTTGGGATGCAGACATTGTGAAATACCACCAAGTGGCTGAGTGGAAACAGGATCCATCTCAGAAGATTATTATTCCATAATGAGTGGTTATCTCTCTGTTTCATGCTCATAATCGTTCGGAGCCCCATTACCCCACAACTTTCTTTAAGTTCACGAGTTCTGACTCCCTATAAAAACCCTGGGTCAAAGACATTGTTGTGTTCAATCCCTGGATCGACCCTGGGGCAACTCTGAGGGATTGGGCGGGTGGGGGGAGGGAGGGGCGTCCCCGGTCGCCAGGGTCGATGGCAAGCCAGCTCACTGGGGTTGTTTACCTAGACACCCCTGGGGGGGGGTCTGAGGGAGAAGACCTTGTATCTGTCTCTGTCCCCTGAGATCTGTGTTGTGCATGACTTTGTCACTGTACCCATTATCTCCCCAACCACAATCAATACATAATAATTACATAGTGCTCTACCTTGCCGGGATGTTTCTCTTCTGCGGCTGACCTTGGTTATTAAGCAGTGGGCTCTGGGATACGTTGGTTATTATTACCATGTGGTGTGAGTTGTTCCACTGCTGCACTGTCCAAGGGGACCATAAATAGTAGGAGGGTGTCCGCAGTAGACGGGCAGACAGACAGACGGCCTTTGACGCTCGGGACCCATCTCAGACCCGCAGTGGCTTGTGACCCTGTGACCCTGCGGTGTCCTCCCCTCCAGACCCCAGCCTCCAGACTCCAGCCTCCCCAGTAATCATCTCTTTTCCTGCCTGCTGCCTGGGCTCCTCGGGGGCCTGAGGTCTGGAGCTGAGAGCTGTCCGCTCTGCTACAAGCCCCATGGCTCAGCAGTCTCCCCATCCCTATCCCCTCGCCTCCTCCTCGCCTCCTCAGAATTGAATTTGCTGACGCTGGGATGGCCAGCCTTCTGCTCCCTGGCCAGTATTGAATTATCTGAGCCGAGGCTCCCCCTGCTTCCCCCTACCCCACCCGCCCCTACATCCCTGGCTCCCAGTTCCTTTGTACTGCATTTTCTGGCTCTAATATCCCTGAGATCTCTGTATTGAATTTGCTGCTTGTAAAAACAACTTATTAAATCAAATGTTTAGAGATGTCTGTAATTCATTTAGCAGGGATGGGGGGGGGGGGGGGGGGGGGGCGGGTGGCTCCAGGTTTCTGATGAAATAGCTTAGCTAACCTCCCCTCTGCCCTCGCTCTCTCTCGCTCTGTTTCTCTCTCTCTCTCTCTCGATCTTTCTGTTTCTCTCCCCCACTCTCTTTTTACCAGCTTTGTCCAGCAGCCATTCAATTAGATCAAATGATATCACCCCATGGTGAGTTACCGTTCAATAACGGGACAAATAGAGAGTGAGGGCTCCTACTGCGAAAGGGATAGTTACTCTAGTCATTTTCACAGTGTGTGTCTGTGTGGATCACTGGGTGAGCTGAGGTGCCCTTTTGTGCAGGTTCTGAAGATGAACACCTAGCTCACCTCACTCACACACTCACACACACACACACACACAGCCCACCGACCGAGCAGTGGTGTATGAGCCCTATGCTCCGTCTCAGTGTGGAGCTCATCTCTCCATCCCTCCACCTCTCTAATCCCACTCGTGTGTAATTAATCCGGAACAACGGGTGGCTATAAACTGGATTTATAATGGGAAGAGCTCCATTAAAACTACAACCCACGCTGTTATCCTCAATGAGCAATTCCTGTCCCCTAACCAGATCGCACCCGTATTTCATTTGCCAGACTTTTTGAAAAGGATGTAGAAACCTTTTGATTTGCTGACATGACTCTTCCTCCTACCGCCAAGCCCCCCCCCCCCCTGTTTCCTCTCCTTTCAGCTCCTCTCCAGTCGGTCTCGTAATGACTGTTGAGAGATAGTGATTTAGCCCCTGTGTGTTGTGTCCTGTCCTCTTCTTTGGGAGAGCTGCCATATTGTTGAGGGAGACCTTGACGAAATGAAGGTGTTGGCTGAGAGAATGGACCCATTCTTGCGTCTGCAGATGGATTCACATTAGTCGCTTTTATGCGCCGGTCTTGGATATGACAACCACAGCATCTCTGTCAAGGACGGAGGAGTCACAGAGTCATAAACACAGCAGGGCAGCCATGAGTAAATGAGAACTCCAAATGTTTTTCATCTGCTGGGCAGCCTCAGACCTAAGAAAAAAGTCCATTTCATTGTCACTCTAAACACATTTGGAAGCATGTATTGCGGTGAGTGGATTCTTCTACTCAGCCTTAGATGTGGTCATTTTTCAAACGCGTTATGTCATGCCACTGGCCCTCTACTGTGGCTCTCTCTCCCCCCACCCTCTGCAGCCAACAACCTGCACTGACCACTGCTGTTCCCTCACTCTCCGCTCCTCCCTTTGCAGGCATCTGCACTCTAACAACCTGCACTGACCACTGCTGTTCCCTCACTCTCCGCTCCTCCCTTTGCAGGCGTCTGCACTCTAACAATCTGCACTGCGACTGCCACCTGTCCTGGCTGTCCGACTGGCTGCGGCAGAGGCATGGCCTGGCCCCCTTCACCCAGTGCATGGCCCCCGCCAGCATGAGGGGCCTCAACATCCCTGATGTCCAGAAGAAAGACTTCACCTGCACAGGTATGCACCAAACTAAATCACCATGACAACACACTGTACTAAAAACAGCACAAGAACTGCTCATGTTATCTCCAAATGAACAGGGTCTTTTATAGTGCGGAGTGAAAAGCCAATGAATCAGTGGAATCGGTTGGTGGTCTTGTTTTAATTGACTCCAGGATGTAATTGGTAAAAGGGTTCACGGTTGGGCCTAATGAACAGCTCCCACCCCCTCCCTGCAGCCATTAATCAGCTGATGAATCTCCAGCAGGCAGCCACAGCAGAAATACAGTCCTCCGCCTTAGAGGCAGCCCCGTAATTAACCTGCAAATAAAGACAATAACACAGCAGAGATGGAGAGAGAGGGGGGGGGGGGGGGGGAGACAAAGAGAGAGGAAATAGGGAGGGAGAGAAAGATGGATAGAGGCATACCCTGTGCTTGTGATTATCCCTGCTTTATTACAGCCAGCAATAAACAGCCATTTTATGTCATTGACTTGTATCTCCTCCCCTTTATTTTGATTTATGTTCCTTATTCTAGAGCTTTATTAAGCTGATTCAACGTGACACATGGGGTTTTAACTGAGCTTTTTATTTCATTTTGTATTAAAGTGTGCATAATCTGCTCTCCCTACACTCTATCCTCTCCCTCCATATCGCTCTCTCTCTCTCTCTCTCTCTCTCTCTCTCTCTCTCTCTCTCTCTCTCGCTCCCTCTCTCCCCTGCCCCCTCCTCCCCATCCTCCCCCTCTGGCCCCCCTCCTCCTCTCTCTCTCTTCGCCCCCCCCCCCCCTCGCTCTCTCGCCGCCTCTCATCCCCCTGTCCCCATCCACCCACCTCCCCCCTCTGCCTGCCCCCCCTCTCTCTCGTCCTTTCCCTCGCTCTCCTCTCTCCCCCAAACCCCCTCTCTCTCTCTTTCACTCTCCCCCAACCCCCCTCTATGATCACCGCTCCTCTCTTGCCCACCACCCCTCTCTCCCTTCATCTCTCTCATCTCTCTCTCGTTCGCTCTCTCCTCTCCTCACGCTCTCTCTCTCTCTCTCCTCTCTCTCCTCTCTCTCTCCTCCTCTCTCGCTCTCATCTCATCTCTCTCTCCTCTCTTCTCTCTCTCCGCTTCTCTCTCTCCTCTCTCTCCTCTCTCTCTCTCTCTCTCTCTCTCTCTCTCTCTCTCTCTCTCTCTCTCTCTTTCTCTTTCTCTTTCTCTCAGGCCCAGCTCAGGCAGAGCCTCGTACCTGTATCCCCAGGCATCAGTAATGTCCGATCTCCTGCACCTGTAACAACAACATTGTGGACTGTCGTCACAAGGGCCTGACTGAGATCCCTGCCAACCTGCCCGAGGGCATCGTAGAGATGTGAGTGTACTAGCTTTTTAACAGTCACTACCACTTTTACTAATGTGTATCCCTCTTTGCCTCTCTTCATTGAAGGAAGCCTACACTCAGAACATTGTGTAGTTAACATTGTACAAAACGTCCTGTGTGTTTATTTCTTACCTCTGCTCCAGTAATGGAACAAACTCAATTAGCAACATCAGTTAACAGGCTCATTACTGCTGCTTGTTCAGGTGCATGGTGGCTATGTTCTGTACTGAGACTGAGGCACATTCATCCTCTCCTACCCTCTGGGCTGACTGGCTGGATTGCTGGCTGACTGTCTGGATTGCTGGCTGACTGGCTGGATTGCTGGCTGACTGGCAGGATGGCGGTTGGTCCACTAGAGCATGGGTTCTCAAACTTTTTGGGGCCCAAGGAACCCTTTTCTGTTAGCAAATTCATCAGGGACCCCACTTGAGTGGACTAGCAATAGCCTACAAGGAGTTTTACTATGACGTCTGCAGTACATGGCTGGACGAATCAAGTCTCTTGGCATCAGAGAGAAAAATGTGCAGTTTTCAAGCTCATTTTCCCATGAGGCCGAGATATCTTTTGCTGTTGCAGCTTAAAAGCTAATATCCTGCAATTCTACACATTTTGCCATGCGGGAAGAGAAAGACTTGGCCGTTTATAAAGCTTCAATTACAGTGCATTTGTGTAAAACAATATATATATAAAAAATTGGGGGGAATGGTATTGAGTTGAAGAAATTATAATTGTACTGTGGATACCGATATCCCTGTGAGCTTCCCAGGCCCGTGTTGCCCAGGGTTAAGAACATGCATTGTAGAAGAATAATATGACATTGTTATTGTATTACACACTTTTAACTTATTCCATGGATCCCGTGGCCAATAGTCATGTAATCTGTTGTTGGTAATATTCATAAAAATAAAAAAAAGAGATCTGGTCGCTAACCCCTGCAGTACCTCCGCGAGCCCCTGCAGTACCTCCGCGAGCCCCTGCAGTACCTCTGCGAACCCCTGCAGTACCTCCGCGAGCCCCTGCAGTACCTCCGCGAGCCCCTGCAGTACCTCCGCGAGCCCCTGCAGTACCTCTGCGAACCCCTGCAGTACCTCTGCGAACCCCTGCAGTACCTCTGCGAACCCCTGCAGTACCTCTGCGAACCCCTGCAGTACCTCTGCGAACCCCTGCAGTACCTCTGCGAACCCCTGCAGTACCTCCGCGAACCCCTGCAGTACCTCCGCGAACCCCTGCAGTACCTCTGCGAACCCCTGCAGTACCTCTGCGAACCCCTGCAGTACCTCTGCGAACCCCTGCAGTACCTCTGCGAACCCCTGCAGTACCTCCTCGGACCCCTGCAGTACCTCTGCGAACCCCTGCAGTACCTCCGCAAACCCACTTTGAGAACCGCTGCACTAAAGCCAACAGAGCAGCCCCACACAATTATCCTCCGAACAATGAGGGGCCAAATCAAACCTATTAGAACTGTTCAAGGACGCTCGGCTTCCTCTCCAGCACAGCGGAGGCCCCTGCACTCAGTCAGACACATAGAGGTGTACCCCTTCACCTCTGTCTTTTCTCACTCTGCCTGTCCCAGCTCAGGGCTCTGTGTCTGGAGCAGTGGGCAGCCCTGCAAAGCGGCTCAGACATTTCTCTGCAACCCACGTGGCCTGGTTAGGGGCTTCACTTTAACTGAGATAAACTACAGCTTTTCTATGAACCGACCGCCCTTGTTTGGGTCTGTGTGTGCGCGCGTGTGTGTCTGCGCTCGTGTGTGTCCACTGCGTCTTGCCATGCCGATATCCCTGTGGCTGATTGGATTTCCGCTTTAGAGCGCGTCCATATATCCTCAGTCAGGTTATTTGATATACTTATCGATTGCTCCGACTCTTGTTTGCGCTAAAGAACAGGTGGGTCATTTCTCTGATATGTACAGCTTCTCTGCCGCTGTTGTTATGCCAATAGTGTGTAACCTTTGCATAACAAATGGATACATTAATGTAGGATACATTACTCCAGCGCTTACCTTAGCCAGAAACAATATTCTGT
>NC_034192.2:28413630-28418118 GCF_002021735.2 Oncorhynchus kisutch | reverse complement strand
GGAATGATAATCTCCTCACCAGTCTGGGAAAATGGTTCCCCAGATCTGTCCTTACCTCCTACAACAATACGTTTCTGCTGCACATCAGAAACTATGTTCCCCTCTGGTACAAGCTGCAACTCAGTACCCTCAACTCAGTACCCTCAACTCAGTACCCTCAACACACACAACGTGTTCATCAGCAACAGGTGCTTGTGGCTGCTCTACCACTGTCGTCCCACCTCTCCCTACATCAGTGGACCCAGGCGTTACGAGGGCGTTACCTGTGCCCCTCCTCTGCCTTCTCCCTTTTCGGGCAAGCATGTCGCTTATGGCCAACATTCCTATACTCCAATCACTTTTGACTACCCATACTAGCATGAGCCTTATTCAGTCTGTTGTCATACTTGACTTTAAACAAACTCCAAAGTCTGCTCCGGTGAGTCCAAAACATAAACACCTGTCACAGAAACGTTATATCCTGTTTCAGAGCCGGGTGTTAGAAATGACATAACCTGTTTCAGAGCCGGGTGTTTGAAAGAATAACCTGTTTCAGAGCCGGGTGTTTGAAACGACATAACCTGTTTCAGAGCCGGGTGTTTGAAACGACATAACCTGTTTCAGAGCCAGGTGTTTGAAATGACATAACCTGTTTCAGAGCTGGGTGTTTGAAACGACATAACCTGTTTCAGAGCCGGGTGTTTGAAATGACATAACCTGTTTCAGAGCTGGGTGTTTGTTCATCCCAGCGGGACAATTTGAATTAAACTTGCAAACTTCCCAAAGCGCTCCAATACCTCGCGCTCCAATACCTCACGCTCCAATACCTCGCGCTCCAATACCTCGCGCTCCAATACCTCGCGCTCCAATACCTCGCTCCAATACCTTGCGTTCCAATACCTCGCGTTCCAATACCTCGCGTTCCAATACCTCGCGCTCCAATACCTCGCGCTCCAGTGGCCCATTGGGAATAAAAGGCGGTACATTCGAAATTGTAACCCTTCTCTCGTACGGCGACCAGAAACTCTCCTCCACAGTGACTAGCTTCAGTAACACACCTAAAGCCATGTCGAAATGACAGGGACGGCGTCCCCATGTGGGTCGCCATCCCCACCAAACCAGGGCATTTCCAACAGGAATAAAATATACCTAATTCTACCACTGAAGAACCCTTAATCATGCATAGAACAAGGAAACCACAAAGAGAAGGAAACAAAAAGAAAATACAGGCGACCACTTGTACTCGCTCATACAATTCCCAGCATGCACCAACACTCCCAGCATGCAGAGAGAGAGAGACAGAGAGAGAGAGAGGGGTAGAAAGAGGTAGAGAGGTAGAGAGAGAGAGAGGTAGAGAGAGAGAGAGAGTAGAGAGAGAGAGGGAGAGAGGTAGGGAGAGAGAGAGGTAGAGAGAGAGAGAGGTAGGAGAGAGAGAGAGAGAGAGAGGTAGAGAGAGAGAGAGAGAGAGGGAGAGGAGAGAGAGAGTAGAGGAGAGAGAGGTAGAGAGAGAGAGAGAGGTAGAGAGAGGTAGGAGAGAGAGAGACAGAGAGACAGAGAGAGAGAGAGGGGTAGAAAGAGGTAGAGAGGTAGAGGTTAGAGAGAGAGAGAGAGAGAGAGAGAGAAGAGAGAGAGGTAGAAGAGAGAGAGAGAGAGAGAGAGAGAGAGGTAGAGAGAGAGGGAGAGAGAGAGAGAGAGAGGTAGAGAGAGAGATAGAGAGAGAGAGAGAGAGAGAGGTAGAGAGAAGAGAGTAGAGAGAAGAGAGAGAGAGATAGAGAGAGAGAGAAGAGAGAAGAGAGAGATCTAATGTCTTTACCTTCCTCCTCATTTCAGATACCTGGAAGAAACCTCCTGACATCTGTTCCCCAAGAACTGTCCAGTCTGAAGCAGCTGTCTCTTGTGTATGTACTGTACCAGGTCTATCAGAGATACGATGTTAACGATGCCAAAGCATTTCCATTTTATTTACATATTTGAAGCAGAGGATTATTTTATATTCTTTATTGAAACATAAAAACTGACCAGTTGTGTTCATGTCCTCCTTGTTTAATTTTTTTTAATGGTAAGTGGCTTTAGGTCCTTTATAAATATATCATTATGCCAGACAGTCACACTATTGTCTCTGTGGACTTTGAAGGTGTTTGTCCCAGTAGTGATATTGTGTCCTGTTGTGTGTTTGGTATCACACAGAGACCTGAGCAACAACAGCATCAACACTGTGGCCTCCATGACCTTCAGCAACATGACTCAGCTCGCCACTCTGTGAGTTACCATGACAACAAGCCACGGCCTGCCTGCTGGCCGCACTGGACCGGTTGGACACAGTGACAGTGGCCTCAGTCACGTTTATAGTCATAACACAGTCACACACACAGTGTTGTGTTCCCATCATTATAACTGTCTCCTCTCTGCTTTCATCATTGTAATCCCAGGATCCTGAGTTACAACCAGATTCGGTGCATCTCGCTAAACACATTCTATGGGCTTAAATCTCTGCGTCTCTTGTAAGTGTTGCTCCTTCCTCTCCCTAGAATACCCTCTCTTCCTCTCCTCTCTTCCTCTCCCTATGATACCCTCTCTTCCTCTCCCTCTATAATACCCTCTCTCCTTCCTCTCCTCTCTTCTCCTCTCCCTATGATACCCCTCTCTTCCTCTCCTCTCTTCCTCTCCCTATGATACCCTCTCTACTCTCCTCTCTTCCTATCCCTATGATACCCTCTCTACTACTCTCTCTCTCTCTTCCTCTCCCTATGATACCCTCTCTCTTCTCTCCCTCTCTCCTCTCCCTCTATGATCCCTCTCTTCCTCTCCTCCTCTCTTCTCTCCTCCTCTCCCTCTCCCTATAATACCCTCTCTTCCTCTCCCTCTCTCCTCTCCCTATGATACCCTCTCTTCCTCTCCTCTCTTCCTCTCCCTATGATACCCTCTCTTCCTCTCCTCTCTTCCTCTCCCTATGATACCCTCTCTTCCTCTCCTCTCTTCATCTCCCTATGATACCCCTCTCTCCTCTTCTTCCCTTTTCCTCTCTTCCCTCTCCTCCTCTCCTCTCCCCCATCTCCTCTCTCCCCCTCTCCCCCTCTCCTTCCAGAGTGCTGTGTGATAATGGGCCCTACGCCTCCCAGACTGCTTGTGATCCATCTTCCCCTCCTCCCCCGGCTCCAAAACAACTCCAAATAAATAAAACATAGAAAACAGAAGCTAAACGCTCTTTCTTCTTCTACTCTTCTTTCTCTGTTCAGATAAAATACTCCTTATTAACTTGGCCAGGGGGTGACTGTTGAAACACAACAGACTGCAGATACGCCACAGGGTCTGGGCTAGGAAAGCACCACAGGGCCAAGCAGTGTCTCTCTCTCTCTCTTTATTCTCGTCTCTGTCTCGCTGTCTCTCTTTATTCTCTCTCTCTCTTTATCTCTCTCTCTCTCTCACACACACACAATCTCTCACTCTGTCTCTGCCTCTGTCTCTCTCTCTTTCTCTCTCCCCCTCTCCTCACTCTCTCTCTGAACAGTAAACATTACACTCAGAAGTTCCAAAATAATAAAACATTACAAATGTCATATTAATTCTATATACAGTCTCAGTCTCTCTCTCTGAATGACATCTAATGGAATGTGAACCCAGAGAGGCAGATCACCACTGGGGTTAGTCACATGCTAAAGGCTGGAGACTAGGACACTGCCTGGGACCCTCTGCGTGTGGGGCAACAATCCCTATCCCTCACGCTCTCCTTGTTTACAATCTATTTCAGGACTCTCCACGGAAACGACCTTTCAACTATACCAGAGGGAACCTTCAACCACCTGACATCTCTGCTCATCTGTGAGTGTGAAATTACTGTGAGGTCTTTCACAATAGTAATAATAAAGGCACACACACCCCACCCCCCCTCCCCACAAGACCCACTACTGCCGCAGAATGTAGAATCCGTTTTACTTGTTTGACTTTGTGAAACGTGAAGTGTCAGAAAACCTCAACACGAGTAAAGAGCAGTGTTGTGCTGGGAGAGTAGGCCACACAGAACATATTTGAGACAGAGAGTGAGAGGGGGAGAGAGAGAAATAGAGAGGGATGCAGAGAGAGAGGGAGACGGAGAGAGAGGGGGGAGAGAGAGAGTGAGAGAGCGGGTTGGAGAGAGAAAGAGAGAGAGGCAGAGAGAGATTGTGAGTGAGAATGTGTGGAGAGGAGAGCGAGAGAGAGAGAGTGATAGAGGGAGAGAGAGAGAGAAGGTGAGAGAGAGATTGTGATAGAAGAGAGAATGGGAGAGTGAGAGAGTGTGTGTGAGAGAGTGAGGGGGGGCAGAGAGAGAGAGGGAGTGAGAGAATTAGAGAGAGAAGGGGAGAGAGAGGGGAAAGAGAGAGATGAGAGAGGGGAGTGAGAGAGAGGGAGAGAGAAAGAAGGGGAGAGAGAGAGTGTGCGAAAGAGAGAGATGGCCAAGAGAGGGGGGAGAGAGATGAGAGAGGGGATGGGGAGCGAGAGGAGAGAGATGGGGAGAGAGGAGAGGGGGAGGGG
>NC_034192.2:28330328-28413530 GCF_002021735.2 Oncorhynchus kisutch | reverse complement strand
CCTCCTTCTCTCCCTCTCTCCTCTTACCGCCACCTTTCCTCCCCCTTCTCTCTCTCTCTCTCCGTCTCCTCTAAAG
Organism: Oncorhynchus kisutch; assembly: GCF_002021735.2. Taxonomy (NCBI): domain Eukaryota; kingdom Metazoa; phylum Chordata; class Actinopteri; order Salmoniformes; family Salmonidae; genus Oncorhynchus; species Oncorhynchus kisutch. Next base: position 28,413,454 of record NC_034192.2, on the reverse strand, counting down.
GGGAGTGAACCCAGCTGCCACATATTTCTGCCCTCTGTAACCACGCATGCCAATTAATGCTGATCTGGGATTTATCTGAGATTAAGGCAGATTAAGGTTTATTAAATGTGGATAAGGAAGGTCTTAAAATGGTGCGGAGAGAAAGAGTGAGTGGAATCGCACCGTGTGACTCACTCTCTCAATCTTTCTTCTTTATCTCACTCGCTCTCTGTCGCTCTTGTCCTCTCTCTTTCTCTCAATTGCCCTCTCCCCCTGTCCCCTCTCTGTTTTTTTTGCCTTTCTCTACATCTCTCTCTATCTCCCTCTCTATCTCCCTATCTGTTGGTGTCTGCCTCTCTCTACCTCCCTCCCTCTCTCCCTCCCCCCCCCCTCTCTCTCTCTCTCTCTCTCTCTCTCTCTCTCTCTCTCTCTCTCTCTCTCTCTCTCTCTCTCTCTCTCCCCATATCTCACCCTCTCTATTTTTCTCTCCCTTCCCCCCCCCCCCCCCCCCCCCCCCCCCCCCCTCTCTCTCTCTTAGGTCCGGTGGATCTAAATCTGATGGCAAAGTGTGCTCCCTGCCTTGCCGGCCCCTGTCTGAACAATGGCACATGTGCCAGCGACGTTAGTGGTTCCTACCACTGCACCTGTCCCATTGGCTACAAAGTGAGTACACAGCCCCCCCCCACACACAAACACACACACAACCACGACCTGGAGAAATGCAACAGTTGGTTTGGGTGTAAGTATTGAGGGGAGATTGAAAAGGGTTACAATAACTGGTAAAAGGCTGTCGTCTGGAAAAACTCACCCAAATCCACCCAAGGGTAAAATAGCATTCAAATATCCAGCAGATGGGTGTGCGTGTGCCTGTTTGCGTGTCTGTGTACCTGGCGGGTGTGTGTGTGTTTTAATGTCCCCACTGTGTTGTGTGCTGTTGGTTTGTCTAATCAGTAGCCTTATGTTTGGTTATGGGATTCCTGTCAGTGTCCTGCTCCACAGACACAGATACAAACTTAACCTCGAGCCCTCTACAGGGACAAAGCCCCTGGCCTTGCTTTTTAATTAAAATCTTAATGTTTGCGTGTGTGTTTGTGTGTGTGTGTGTTTGCGTGCGTGTGTGTGTGTGTGTGTGTGTGTGTGTGTGTGTGTGTGTGTGTGTGTGTGTGTGTGTGTGTGTGTGTGTGTGTGTGTGTGTGTGTGTGTTTGCGTGCGTGTGTGTGTGTGTGTGTTTGTTTGTGTGGGTGCGTGCATGTTGTTTTCTGTCGGCCTCCACTGGCCTTAAATTAATTAAAATGTGTGAGGAGAATGAGAAGCTGAGAGAGAGAGAGAGGAGAAGAGGAAAAGAGAATGAACCCCCCCTCCCAAAGGAAAAGAGAATGACCCCCCCCCCCCCCCCACAAAAAAACAAAAAAAACAAGCGTCCGTCCGTATGGCGTCTTTGATCAGAGGAAGTGGGCGTCACGGTGGCGGTGGTTTCAAATTCAAACAGGGAGCCAGTGTCTCTGAGGGACATGCATGGCGGTCGCGTGTGGAAAGGGTACGGCTCCATGATATAGCACCAATTCCCTCTATAGTGTGATACTTTTAACCAGGGTTCGTAGGGCTCTGGTTTAAAGTAGTGACCTATGTAGGGAATGGGGTGCCATTTGGGACGCAGACTGTCTCTTCCTATCTTCCTACGCTGCTGCTGTATGTGACTGTGGGTCTTGAATGGCACATGGCACTATACTGTAACACTACCACTACACACACACACACACACACACACACAGTGATAGACAGTCTAACACCTCTCTCCCTCCCTCCCTCCCTCCCAGGGTCAGAACTGTGAGATAGCCATCAACGCCTGCATCAGTTTCCCCTGTGCCAGCGGAGGGACCTGCCACCTGATGCCAAGCCAAGTGGAACAGTTCAGGTACACACCGATGACCTCTCTACCATCACTACCATGCAGTCATGGAACCATACTGGGCCCACACTTCCCTCTCTACGCTCCAAAAGGGACCCTATTTCCTATCTAGTGGGTACAGCCAGAGGAGTAGCGGGCAGTCAGCAGTTGTGTTTCAGTGTGTGAGTGACACCGTGAGATCCCATGGCTCTGTAGAGCTGGAAGCAGATGACTGTCACTCTCTTCTCTCTTTCGTCTTCCACTGTTTGGCCTCTTTAAACGCCAACCAACCGCCCGACCCCAGGTTTACCCCAGTTCTCTGCCTCATTAATGAGACACCTCAGTGATCCAGCCAGTCCCTCTGGAGAACTGCTTAAAGAAATCCAAGGCGCTCCTCTCCTCTGCGTTTTCTTCTACTTCTTTCTTTTCAACCAGCAGCCGCTGGCCTTCAGAGGAAGACAGGCGCTTGATGAAGCTACCCGTCTCACCGGTAACGCCCGCCACAGCTCAGTAACGCTTATCTCACCCTCCTCTGCCCACTCGCCTGACGCGGCACACCCATGATGCCAGCCTTGTCCCCAGCCACCCGCCCACGCCTGCCAGGCGTCACCACGAGAGAGAGAGAGAGAGAGAGAGAGAGAGAGAGAGAGAGAGAATGCAAGCGAGATTCAGAGCCAGTGGTGCCTGAGTCAAAGGGTACGGTCTCAATCGGTCTACCAATTCCAGACATGACATTTAGGTATAGCTTGATGAATGCCCTTCCACGTAGGATCAAACAGGAACCCACGTCTAATTGAAATGATTGAATCCACAGACAGACCTGATTACATTTTCAAATGCCACTGGAGTTCTACCTTTGTTGTTATTCCCATTAAAGTGCAGGTTTTATACCAGGTCTTAGGCTTTCAAAGGGCATTAGTCACTAATAGAGGGGCCAGAGACAAAGAGCAGAGGGCATCTGGAGAGTGGATTTGACAAGTGGAAGGTAACCCAGTACGCTTCCCCGACCCAGTGTGGAGGGTAGAGAGGGTGTACCCGGTATGGTTCTGTGACTCTGGCTGTGTCTGAAATGGCACCCTATTCCCTATTCTCGAGCTAACCCCCCCCCCCATATCATCTCTCTCTCCTCTCCCCTCGGCAGCTGTGCGTGTCCACCTGGCTACGAGGGTCTACAGTGTGAGGTGAACCCAGATGACTGTGAGGACAATGACTGTGAGAACAACTCCACCTGTGTGGATGGCATCAACAACTACACCTGCGTCTGCCCCCCCAACTACACAGGTACTGGACACACACGCACACACGCACTGAACACTACTCTGTGGAGACGAGCAACACCATGAGCATACATTGGCTTCTCATCCACTTGTTGTGCTTCTCTAGTACATTCTAATACACTTTTTTAGTTTTTTTTAACGAGTCAACCACATCAAGATAAAAGTCTGCTTAAACATAGACAAAACTCCAAACCCCTCTGCTCTGAAATTGCATTTAAAGCAATTGTGAGTCATTTAGTTATTTATCAAATCAACCAAAGAGTAATTTTTTCCGCTAGCCTATAATGGACTGTTTTTTCTGCATTGACCTGAAACTGCTCTCTGGAGATGACATTGCAGTCAAGTTGGAGCAAAGAGGCAAAGAGGGGGTAGGAATCCCTTGGGGGGGGGGGGGGGGGGCTGCCTGCACAGTCCAGTGAGTTCTGCCCAATAGCTGACAGTGCAATTCTGAGTGCAGGCAGCCAGTTCTGGTGAGAGAGACGGAGAGAAGTTTTCCCACTGTCTCTCTGCCAGGCTGTGGCCTCTCTCTCTCTGCAGTTCACACGGCAGGCAGGCGAGGCGGGCAGCAGCGGGCAGCTCCCCGGTCGGGCATCATGGGCCGTCACCCGCCATCGCCTGCCTGACTCAGGCGTCACAGGGGAGGGAGGGCGCTGATCTGTGCAGCTGCTCCAACGCACATCGACCCTGTCATTAACGCTGCACGCCTAATTGTAGGCCTCGCCGTGCCGTGTCCGTCCCAGTCCCAGCCTTCCCTGGGACCAGAGCAAAGAACACAGAGTGCCTGTATGGGGCAATGAGGCTAGAGGCTGGCAGTAGAGAGACATCCAGCAGCCAGGCTGCTACACATACTGCCCCCTCAGTGTGGGCATATGGGCACCTGGGCTGGCGGTGGGCAGCGCCAAGCGGCCCTGTGAAGCAGCAGCCACAGCCCGACTCTAGGGGAAGTCCGCAAGCTAACCCAGCAATTAGGCCTCCTTTAAACTAACTGTTTGTCCTCCTTCTCTCTCCGCCCTTATCCATCCATCCAGCCATCCACACAGAGCAGTTTTATTTGGCTGCTTCCTATTTTAAACCAGCACAAGCAAGACGGTGTGTGTGTGTGTGTGTGTGTGTGTGTGTGTGTGTGTGTGTGTGTGTGTGTGACTACATGGATATAGTCTAGAGGAGGGGTTCTCAATTGAATTCAGCTGTGGGATTTTTTTATTTAGCAAGTTGGTTGGAGGGGGGGGCACTTCTAAATCGTTTGTACATTGCAAATTGACCACAAGAAGCCTAAACAGTTATAGTATTTGACCAAAAATATATCATTTCAAACCTTGATTACATTGGGGTAGGATCACATATGCCTCTCTATTTGTGCGTGGGAATACTTGGGAACAGATTTCCTCAATTAAAATCACTTTGAGCTGATTTCCTGGTTATTTTATTTTATGTCCAACAACAAAACAAAACATAAAAAGCCCATTAAAGCTTGGGGGTCCAAATCAATTCTGACCCATGGACCTATTGAGGAACCCTGGACTAGAAGGGGAGAGAGTGTCTCACTGGCCTGCATCACATTACCAATAGATCCTGGGAACATGTTGTTAGGGAGGGAGAGAGTGGTAGAAGGAGGGGGTGGCTAGGTGGCTGTCCAATTGGCATGTTGCTTGACCTTCTGAGGCAGTTTTTATTTTATTTACATTTTCAATGACAGCCTACTGGGGCAAAACAACAGATTTTTACCTTGTCAGCTCGGGGATTTGATCTTGCAACCTTTCGGTTACTAGTCCAGCACTCTAACCACTAGGCTACCCTGCCGCACCTCACAGTGCAGCGTGAGAGGACCAGTCTCTGCTGACTATCTCCTCACCTCTGTTCTCTGTTCTCTCAGCTCTCTGAGAGTGACAGGGCAGACCTGCTCACAGGGGGTGGACGTGGCCTCCATCTGGTGTGTGTGTGTGTGTGTGTGCGTGTGTATCTGGGTTAAGTGTTCTGGACCCTCTGGTTATCAGAACCATGAGACACAGTGACATCTATAAACGATCCTCCTCTCTCTCTTTCTTCCTTTACAAGCTGACAGATATGATATGGGAAAAGGTCAGTCTCTCTCTCCACACACCTTCTCTGGGTTTATTTTTCCTGTTTCCCCTGTAAAACTAAAACTGCAAGCTAAACGGAAAATTATTTCTTTTTCATATTGAATAGAGTGCATATCAACTCTCATTTTGCCACTGACTTTCAGTTTTCCGTACCAATCGAAACCAGAGCCAGGCCTGTAGCAATGAAAACAGGCAGACACAGACACATTGTGACAGCTCCCCACAGAGCACCATCGAAGCCCAATTGGAGTGGATTTCCCCTGTAGAGTGGCGGCTGCTGGGACGCTGGCAGACTTCCCCAGGGCCCCACCATGAGGCTGCCGGATGAGGGAGAGGCAGAGGAAACAGACCTGGCAGTAGATAGAGAGAGAAGTGGAGGGAGGGAGGGAGGGAGGGAGGGAGGGAGGGAGGGAGGGAGGGAGGGAGGGAGGGAGGGAGGGAGGGAGGGAGGGAGGGAGGGAGGGAGGGAGGGAGGGACAGATATTGTTAAAGAGGGAGGGAGAGATTGAGTTAGAGAGGGGGGAGGGAGAGAAAGATCTCTCAGGGGCCAGGCTATGGAGTGTCTGCATCTACTCTCCCTCAGCCCAGCCGCAGACAGACTCAGAGAGGCTTTGTACTAGGAGGGAGGGAGGGAGGGAGGGAGGGAGGGAGTCAGTCAGTCAGTCAGTCAGTCAGTCAGTCAGTCAGTCAGTCAGTCAGTCAGTCAGTCAGTCAGTCAGTCAGTCAGTCAGTCAGTCAGTCAGTCAGTCAGTCAGTCAGTGAGTGTAAAGGAGAGGAGGAGAGGCCTTGTGCTGTGAAAGCCTGACTGAGCCCCAGCAGCCCCCTGTTAGAGGAGGGGATCTAGTCAAGCAGGTGGACAGGGACAGAGGGTTTATTGAACCGGGACACTTGGCCAGGCAGTGATTTAGTGGATTCAGATGGGGCCTCATCTGGGCAGCCACAGCCCTGTATTCCATGCAGATTACAGCACAATACAGTACATGTGTTTCAAGTTTGCACGGCTAATACCCTGAGCAAGACAACCCCCAACTCCCCCTGTATGGGAGACCAGGCAGGCCGGCCGGCAGTAGAAACAAGACCCAACTGTTGAATGCTGAGAAAGCCATGATGGTGCTTTGGGGAGTCATCATAATAGTCATCATAATACAATGGGACCAATCAAAAAACACTCTTAAAAAAACGTTACTCACGATCCTGGGCTTGTAAATATGCAATGCACTAGAATATCACTAAGTCAAATGAAGACATACGTTAGCTAGTGTGTGTATGTGGAAGAATGAAGCTTAGGCGATGATCTCACAGTCTCTGTATTATCTTTCCCACTGTGTGTGTGTGTGTGTGTGTGTGTGTGTGTGTGGGTGTGTGTGTTTTCCCAGGGGACCTATGTGAGGAGGTGGTGGCCCCCTGTATGCAAGGCTTCGACCCCTGCCAACATGACTCCAAGTGCATCCCCCTCACCAAAGGCTTCAGGTGAGTGACCGGCAGCTGTCCGAGGGGGCGGGACTAATCAAGTTCAAAGGTCACCAGTAGCAACCCACCGGAAGTGACCCGTGTCTGGTGGAGTCGTCGGGACAACCTGTTGTGTTCTGTTCCTCCGCCGTCTTAATATCCTGTTCTTTTCATGACTGAGGAACAAGGAACAAACTATAGTTGAGTTGGCTGTGCTGTTTAAAGTCACACTTGTAGCAGACTACTGCAGTAAAACAGTTTTCCTATGTTAGGAAGAGAGTTCAGTAACAGTTGGGAAAGGTCATACGTTAGGAAGACGGACTGTTCAGTGGCAGTTGTTAAAGGTGAAGTAATAGAAGGTGTTCAGTCACAGCTAAGCGTCAATACGCCAGAAGGTTGAGAGAGGGAATGCAGTTGAGAGAGTTCTGTGGCAGTTGGCAGAGAGTTTTTTCCTTCGCAACATTGTGTGCCTTTGTTTCCTGTGTGGGTGTCAGGTGTGAGTGCTTGCCCGGCTACGTGGGCCAACACTGTGAGCAGGACTACAACGACTGTCTGGAGAACAAGTGTCAGCATGGGGCCCAGTGCGTGGACGCAGTCAACGGGTACACCTGCGTGTGTACGGAGGGCTTTAGGTGAGTCCACATTCAGCACCGACTGAACTCATTGTAGAGACTCAGTGCCGCAACAGCGTCACGCCATCTGTGGAGGGCGCCGGCGCACTCACGCACAAACCCACACACACACAGATAACCAGACTGTGAGGAGCTTCAGATGGTACTTTGTTTTCCTCTATTTGGCTGTCTAGTCTGAGGCCTGCGGTACTGGGTGGTGCAGAGCGGTGGGTGTGATGAGGCAGATGAAGCTCCATATGGCTAATTATAGCGCTAAGTGTGGGACGGGCCTGTGGATGGGATCTGGGGGGAAAGATTCATGACGCATCACTGTCTCTGTCTGCCGACGAACAGCAGGATCAATGAAACAACGTGGCCGCCACCTTTTTGTTTGACGTAGAGAGTCTCTCTTATGATGTTATGTGTCAGGGGCAGTCATACATATACTGTGTGTGTGTGTGTGTGTGTGTGTGTGTGTGTGTGTGTGTGTGTGTGTGTGTGTGTGTGTGTGTGTGTGTGTGTGTGTGTGTGTGTGTGTGTGTGTAGTCATAATGGGAGAGACCATGGTGGAGTGTGTGTGTGTGTGGCAGCTTGATTGAGTGTGATATTAACAGACTGTCTCTGTGTTCCTGTAGTGGTCTATTCTGCGAGAACCCTCCTCCTATGATCCTGCTGCAGACCAGCCCATGTGACCAGTCAGAGTGTCAGAATGATGCCCAGTGTCTAGTGGTGGAAGGGGAGCCTGTGTGTCGCTGCCTGCCAGGCTTCACCGGAAACAAGTGCCACAAGATCGTCACCGTCCACCTTTTGGGCAAAGGGACCTACCTGGAGCTGCCCAGCGTCAAGATACGCAACTCTGTCCACATCTCCCTACAGGTACTGTACCAACCTTAACCCCTGACCCCTAACTCTGCCCACATCTCCCTACAGGTACTGTACCAACCTTAACCCCTGACCCCTAACTCTGTCCACATCTCCCTACAGGTACTATACCACCCCTGACCCCTAACTCTGCCCACATCTCCCTACAGGTACTATACCACCCCTAACCCCTGACCCCTAACTCTGCCCACATCTCCCAACAGGTACTATACCACCCCTAACCCCTGATCACTAACTCTGCCCACATCTCCCAACAGGTACTATACCACCCCTGACCCCTAACTCTGCCCACATCTCCCTACAGGCACTATACCACACCTAACCCCTGACCCCTAACTCTGCCCACATCTCCCTACAGGTAATATACCACCCCTAACCCCTGATCCCTAACTCTGCCCACATCTCCCGAAAGGTACTGTACTACCCCTAACCCCGAACTCTGCCCACAACTCCCGAAAGGTACTGTACTACCCCTAACCCCTAACTCTGCCCACAACTCCCGAAAGGTACTATACCACCCCTAACCCCTGACCCCTAACTCTGCCCACATCTCCCAACAGGTACTATACCACCCCTGACCCCTAACTCTGCCCACATCTCCCTATAGGCACTCTACCACACCTAACCCCTGACCCCTAACTCTGCCCACATCTCCCTACAGGTAATATACCACCCCTAACCCCTGATCCCTAACTCTGCCCACATCTCCCTATAGGTAATATACCACCCCTAACCCCTGATCCCTAACTCTGCCCACATCTCCCTACAGGTAATATACCACCCCTAACCCCTGATCCCTAACTCTGCCCACATCTCCCGAAAGGACTGTACTACCCCTAACTCTGCCCACAACTCCCGAAAGGTACTATACCACCCCTAACCCCTGACCCCTAACTCTGCCCACATCTCCCTACAGGTACTATACCACCCCTAACCCCTGATCCCTAACTCTGCCCACATCTCCCTACAGGTAATATACCACCCCTAACCCCTGATCCCTAACTCTGCCAACATCTCCCGAAAGGTACTGTACTACCCCTAACCCCTGATCCTTAACTCTGCCCACATCTCCCTACAGGTAATATAACACCCCTAACCCCTGACCCCTAACTCTGCCCACATCTCCTAACAGGTACTATACCACCCCTAACCCCTGATCCTTAAGTCTGCCCACATCTCCCTACAGGTAATATAACACCCCTAACCCCTGACCCCTAACTCTGCCCACATCTCCCTTCAGGTACTGTACCACCCCTAACCCCTAACTCTGCCCACATCTCCCTTCAGGTACTATACCACCCCTAACCCCTGATCCTTAACTCTGCCCACATCTCCCTACAGGTAATATAACACCCCTAACCCCTGACCCCTAACCCTGCCCACATCTCCCTACAGGTACTGTACCACCCCTAACCCCTAACTCTGCCCACATCTCCCTACAGGTACTGTACCACCCCTAAGCAGCAACAATACTGGCTGTCACATCTCCATCCTCTCCTCTCCTCCATCTTCTGCTCTCCTCTCTGTACTCCTCCCTCTCCCCCTCTCACTCGCATCTCCCCCTCTCCTCCTCTCCTTTCCTCCTCCTCTCCTCTCCCACTGCCCCTCCTCCTCCCTCTGCTTCTCCACCCCTTCCCTCTCACCCGGTCTCCTCCTTCTTGGGTTCGAGCCTTGGCAAAAGCCGAATCAGGAGGTATTGGTGCCCGATAAGTAAGCATCATGACATCCTTTACACTAGCAGCCGAGTAGCCTAGCTATTATCTCCCTATAACTGATCATCCTTCCCATTACGTCAAACTGTAAACTATAAAGTTGATGAGGGCTAGTGTGTTTTACACACTATCCTCCATCATTGCAGTACTTAAAGTATAGAATGTAGCACCCTTGGGAAAGGTATAAGAGAGATAATTTTTTCAGGGGCTAGTATGACAAACTATCCCTCTCTATCTCGCTCTCTGTCTGCGTCCGGAATGGCACACTATTCCCATAAAGTGCACTACTTTTGACCAGAACCCTATGGGCCCTGTAATGCACTCAGTAGGGACTAGGGTGCCATTTGGGATGCAGACTCTGTGTTATTGGGGCTCTCAGCCAGCCGTGTGGCATCCGATCCACCACCTGCCACCACAGGGACGGTTGGATGGTGACATTATTAGAATGTCACCTTTTGTTCACGAGCATGAAATAATGTGTCTCAGGGGGATATGTATTATGGTAATAGAGTGTCGGCGTGGTGACTGTTATCAGCCCAATCACTAGGAGTGAGTCACAGCCGCCGGATCGCTTCTTACCTCCAAATGAGCTCATGTGCTCGTTGGCGTGGGGGCACGCTAATGTTAATGAAAAAGACTGTGGTAAAAATAGAACTGTTGGGCTTAGCCTATGTGCTAAAGGTGGCTTTTGTACATAGGTAGATACATGGGCAAGAGCAAATGCAGCTTGCCAATATCTATCAATCAATCAAATGTATTTATAAAGCCCTTCTTACATCAGCTGATGTCACAAAGTGCTGTACAGACACCCAGCCTAAAACCCCAAACAGCAAGCAATGTAGGTGTAGAAGCACGGTGGCTAGGAAAAACTCCCTAGAAAGGCCAGAACCTAGGATGAAACCTAGAGAGGAACCAGGCTATGAGGGGTGCCAAGTCCTCTTCTGGCTGTGCCGGGTGGAAATGATAACAGTACATGGCCAAGATGTTCAAATGTTTATAGATGACCAGCAGGGTCAAATAATAATAACCACAGTGGTTGTCGAGGGTGCAACAGGTCAGCACCTCAGTAGTCAGTTGGCTTTTCAGAGCCGATCATTCAGAGTATCTCTACCGCTCCTGCTGTCCCTAGAGAGTTGAAAACAGCAGGTCTGGGACAGGTAGCACATCCGGTGAACAGGTCAGGGTTCCATAGCCGCAGGCAGAACAGTTGAAACTGGAGCAGCGGCACGGCCAGGTGGACTGGGGACAGCAAGGAGTCATCAGGCCAGGTATCAAGATGGAAATCGAAAGCAGTGTTCGGTTAGTCGTCTACCACAGTTCTAAATATGTTACACGATGCAACTTGGGAAAAAATAGGGAATAGAAAAATAGAAAATAGAAAAGTAGCGTTTTCAAATAAAAGACGCGTTGAGTTGTGAGCCACGCTGTAGTGCAGACTAAGTGAAGTAAACATCCCCAATGCCATATGTTTTCATTTCAAATAGAGTAGCTTCAGTAGAATAGTAACCCTAAGTGTTAGGTACAGATTATTTTCCTCCCTTTTGGAAAGAATGCTATTGGCCCCACTGAGCGAGAGAGGGACCACACACTGGAAAAAGTCCTCTTATACCTTTAATTGATATCCAACACCTGGCTTTTTCCAGCGTGTGGTCCCTCTCTCGCTCAGTGGGGCCAATAGCAGCAGCAGCTCATGTCACATGGTTCTCGTGTCAGTGCCAAACCAAGCCCAAGCCAGTGAAAACTCCATTGAGTCCTGCTGCTGGGAAAGGCCTCCACTCTCCATAAATTCACGTCTGTCTGTCTGTCTGTCTGTCTGTCTGTCTGTCTGTCTGTCTGTCTGTCTGTCAATCAATAAATCAATCAATCGCTCTGAACCTCGCTTGCATTCTCTCTCTCTCTGCAGCTAGGGCTAGGACCGTATTACCAAGTCATGATGGCAGTCAAATTCCTTGTGACCTTTAAGATCACGGTAATTAGGCTTCTCCAAGCTTTGATGCTGCCGATGGTCATTAGTAGCCTACTAAACTTGCTAACTGCCTGGTACTCAGCACTCTATTGTCCCTCTAATCACTAACATCAATGCAAATTTAATCGAAAATCTAATCAAACACTTCATGGGAGCCCATGAGCTCATGTTAAGCAACATTTCTATAGACCAGATAATACACATTGAAAAAAAAAGTGTTGATGGCTTCTATTAAAAAAAGGAGGATCCCATCAGCTTTCTATAGGCTAGGCCTACTATATTTATTCCTCAACTTTCCTAATATTAAGCACGTTGCTTCTCTTTACAACAGCCTACCTGGCTGGCATGAAAATGAACCATGGGAAAAGCGTCCTACATTCGTTATTTAAGTGCATAGATGACATGTATTTTTTCCCCTGCCGCTATTTCGAGACGGGTGCATCAAAACAAATTTCACACATATATTATTCAGTATATACAGTTGAAGTCGGAAGTTTACATACAGTGTGGCAAAAAAGTATTTAGTTAGCCACCAATTGTGCAAGTTCTCCCACTTAAAAAGATGAGAGAGGCCTGTAAAAAATCGTCTGATGGGTCACAATATTGAACTATCACTGAATGATATATTTCCATTTGTGAATGATACCCAGCTTGTTTCAAATCATAGTCGCACACCTCATGTAGCCTAGCCCTTAGGCCTATATGTTTTGATAAGGTTTGCATCACAACTAATGTGACCAAATAACTTCTTAAAATTAAGCACATTAGCCCATTTTGGAACATTCACGCTTATAGCCTACTGCCGAGTGCCCATTGCTGCGCTTACAGACCCCAGGTCTCACAACCATAAAGGGCATTGGGTTCTATAACTGATTCAAGTATTTTTAGCCAGATCCTAATTGGTATGTCGAATATTATGTTCCCTTTGATTGCAAAGAAGGCCTAGTCTTCAATAGCTGATTCTAAGATCCTTTATTTGATCATGTATATATTTTTGCTGTTTGTTCTTTGTTATAGAGCCAAAAATATTTGAGAAGTGGTTTATCCATCTCCGTTTTGGATAGATAACTATTCGTGTTGTTGTTTGCTTAGAGTTTTCCAATTTTCCCAGAAGTGGTTAGATTCTATGGATTCTTCAATTACATTGAGCTGATTTGTGATGTGCTGTTCCTTCTTTTTCCGTAGTGTATTTCTGTATTGTTTTAGTGATTCACCATAGTGAAGGCGTAGGCTCAGGTTTTCTGAGTCTCTATGTTTTGGTTGGATAGGTTTCTCAATTTCTTTCTTAGGTTTTTTGCATTCCTCATCAAACCATTGGTTAATGTTGATAATGTTCTTAGGGTGTTTTTTGATTGGATGGGGAGGCTGAGAGTTCAAATATACTGTTTAGGTTTTCTACTGCCAAGTTTACACCGTCACTATTACAGTGAAACCTTTTGAACGCTGTAAGAGACTCTGGGTTGAGGTCTGTGATAAAGTAGTCTACAGTACTACTGCCAAGAGATGAGCTATATGTGTAACTACCATAGGAGTCCCCTCGAAACCTACAATTGACTATGCACATACGCAGCGTCCGACAAAGCTGCAGGAGTTGTGACCTGTTTTTGTTGGTTATGTTGTTGTAGTTGTGTCTAGGGGGGGGCATTTGGGGGAGGGAATGCTGTCACCTCCAGGTAGGTGTTTGTCCCCCTGTGTGCTGAGGGTATCGGGTTCTTGTCCAGTTCTGGCATTTAGGTCGCCACAGACTAGTACATGTCCCTGAACCTGGAAATGGTTAATCTCCCTCTCTAAGATGGAGAACCTGTCATCATTAAAGTATGGGGATCCTATTGGGGGGATATAGGTAGCACACATGAGGCCATTTTTCTCTGTTGAGATAATTTCCTTACTAATTTCTAGCCAGATGTAACATTTTCCTGTTTTGACTAATTTAATAGAGTCGGTTAGGTCTGCTCTATACCAAATTAGCATACCCCCTGAATCTCTTCCCTGTTCCTGTCTCTCTCTTGCTCTCTCTCTCTGTCTATTTCTCTCCCTATCTCTCTCAATTTCTCTCTTTCTGTCTGTCTGTCTCTCTACAGGTGGCTACAGATAAGGACAACGGTATCCTGCTCTACAAGGAGGATCATGATCCTCTAGCTCTAGAGCTGTACCAGGGACACATACGCATAATCTACGACATCGTTAACTACCCACCGACCACAGTCTACAGGTCAGCACCCCTGTCTGTCTGTCTGTCTGTCTGTCTGTCTGTCTGTCTGTCTGTCTGTCTGTCTGTCTGTCTGTCTGTCTGTCTGTCTGTCTGTCTGTCTGTCTGTCTGTCTGTCTCTGTCTGTCTGTCTGTCTGTCTGTCTGTCTGTCTGTCTGTCTGTCTGTCTGTCTGTCTGTCTGTCTGTCTGTCTGTCTGTCTGTTCTGTCTGTCTGTCTGTCTGTTGTCTGTCTGTCTGTCTGTCTGTCTGTCTGGCTGTCTGTCTGTCTGTCTGTCTGTCTGGTCTGTCTGTCTGTCTGTCTGTCTGTTCTGTCTGGTCTGTCTGTCTGTCTGTCTGTCCTGTCTGTCCTGTCTGTCTGTCTGTCTGTCTGTCTGTCTGTCTGTCTGTCCTGTCTGTCTGTTGTTGTCTGTCTGTCTGTCTGTCTGTCTGTCTGTCTGTCTGTCTGTCTGTCTGTCTGTCTGTCTGTCTGTCTGTCTGTCTGTCTGTCTGTCTGTCTGTCTGTCTGTCTGTCTGTCTGTCTGTCTGTCTGTCTGTCTGTCTGTCTGTCTGTCTGTCTGTCTGTCTGTCTGTCTGTCTGTCTGTCTGTCTGTCTGTCTGTCTGTCTGTCTGTCTGTCTGTCTGTCTGTCTGTCTGTCTGTCTGTCTGTCTGTCTGTCTGTCTGTCTGTCTGTCTGTCTGTCTGTCTGTCTGTCTGTCTGTCTGTCTGTCTTGTCTGTCTGTCTGTCTGTCTGTCTGTCTGTCTGTCTGTCTGTCTGTCTGTCTGTCTGTCTGTCTGTCTGTCTGTCTGTCTGTCTGTCTGTCTGTCTGTCTGTCTGTCTGTCTGTCTGTCTGTCTGTCTGTCTGTCTGTTCTGTCTGTCTGTCTGTCTGTCTGTCTGTCTGTCTGTCTGTCTGTCTGTCTGTCTGTCTGTCTGTCTGTTCTGTCTGTCTGTCTGTCTGTCTGTCTGTCTGTCTGTCTGTCTGTCTGTCTGTCTGTCTGTCTGTCTGTCTGTCTGTCTGTCTGTCTGTCTGTCTGTCTGTCTGTCTGTCTGTCTGTCTGTCTGTCTGTCTGTCTGTCTGTCTGTCTGTCTGTCTGTCTGTCCTGTCTGTCTGTCTGTCTGTCTGTCTGTCTGTCTGTCTGTCTGTCTGTCTGTCTGTCTGTCTGTCTGTCTGTCTGTCTGTCTGTCTGTCTGTCTGTCTGTCTGTCTGTCTGTCTGTCTGTCTGTCTGTCTGTCTGTCTGTCTGTATGTCGTCTGTCTGTCTGTATGTCTGTTGTATGTCTGTCTGTCTTCTGTTGTATGTCTGTCTGTCTGTCGTTGTATGTCTGTCGTCGTCTGTCTGTTGTCGGTCTGTCTGTCATGTCGTCTGTCTTGTCGTCTGTATGTCTGTCTCTGTCTGTCTGTCTGTCTGTCTGTCTGTGTCATTTGTCTGTCTGTCTGTCTTGTCTGTCTTGTCTGTTTTCTGTCTGTTGTCTGTCTGTCTGTATGTCTGTCTGTCATATCTTCTATTCTGTTGGTGTCTGCCTCTCTTACTCTACTTCTACGTCTCTATCTCTATCTCTCTCTCTCTGAGTAGCAGCAGCCACCTCCATCTAAGACCCGGTACGCGGTTATGCTCAGTCAGCCCCTCACCAAACAAAAAAAATAACTGCCTTCTGCTCTCCCCAGACAGACGGAGCACTGAGGAGTTTGTTGAGTCTGTCCCCGCTAGCCTTATCTCCAGCCCAGCATGCTAACACAGAAGGGCTGTGGTTCCTTTACTGTGTGGTGTTATAACCCTGTGCTACACAGAGTAGGGGAGCGCAGTTAACACTTTACTGTACACACATCCATGTATGTGTTCGTAAAGCCTCTATAGCAGCTAAATAAAGACCATTATTACAGCCGACATAGGCAGTCAGTGAGATTTTGAACAACGGCTTAAGAAAACCCAGAGCCTGAGAGAGGAGAACAGAGCCCGTAGGAGCTGACCTCAGACCAGCGCCACTGTCTGTCTGCTCCGGATTTGTTGTTATTGATCCAAACGTCATCTGGCCATTCCCTTGTGCTGTTTAGAGAGACTTTTAGCTGCTACCCCGAGGCAGGGAGGAGAGGAAGCAGGGAAGGAGAGGGAGGTAGGGTATCGATCGACCCATCAAAGAGCTGCCCAGTGAAAAAGAACAGCTCCTCCCCAAGTGATTTGTTAGACTGGGATCGCCTCATGCACTGGGCCCTTTTTCACGTGTTGTGTTCCTCCCATTACCTCCAAAGTAATGAATTGGTCGTCTTCGAACGGCAGGGAGGAAGGAAAGGACATCTCAGTCGTTCCTTTGTCTTGCAGCAATCAAAAGGCATGTCCAGTCTCATATCCAAGCCCCAGCTCTATAACCAGCTCCAGCCCCAACCCCAGCTCCAACCCCAGGCCTGTCTCCCAGCCCCAACCCCAGCCCCAGGCCTGTCTCCCAGCCCCAACCCCAGGCCTGTCTCCAGCCCCAACCCCAGCTCCAGCCCCAGGCCTGTCTCCAAGCCCCAACCCCAGCTCCAGCCCCAGGCCTGTCTCCCAGCTCCAGGCCTGTCTGATGCGTCATGGCTTCCTCATTTTGTTCTGGATCTGCAGACTCTCCCCCTCATCAGTCCCTTTTCCCCCAGTGTGACGTAGCGTTCTGTGGCTTTGGCAGCGCCTTGCCCCATTGTCTTTGGGGTGCAGAGGGAGTGATGCAGGGAGCGGGGATGGGGTGAGCGAGAGGAGACAGGACGGGAAAGTGAGGAGGGGAATTACCCCTGTCCGCTCCCATTACTGGGACATGGTCTACGACAGAGCCCAGAGTACACAGCACCCAGCACGTTCCTGAGTTCACCCTGTGATGGTTAGCATTAACATTAACTGTGTGGAGCAGCAGGCATCACTTCCAGCCAGGGGGATAGGAGACTGGAGGGGAGACAGCTTCAGCAAGGAGAGGTGAGGGGTGGACGTCTGAGGAGGAGAGAGTGGTGAGAAAAACATGGAAGAGAAGCATGAGTGAATGAAGGGTGGTCTGGTCAAGTGTCTGTCTGAAGGGAAGGTGGGTCGTGAAGCACTCATCTGTCCAGATCTAACCTGCCTCACACAACGGGGGAGGAAAAGAGAGAGAAGGAGAGCGAGGGATGAGATGATATGGAGGCAGCAGGGGAGAGGCCCCTTCCCCACCCGAGAGGCCTCATTACCATCTGATGAATGCCCGGGTCCTCACTGTGTGCTAATGTCCTGCCCTTTACCAAATGCCACAGTAATCCTTCTATTAGTTTAAGGGACCACGTCTGCTGTTATTCAGGAGAGAGGGATAGAGGGAGAGAAGAAGTATGGAAGGAAAGGGGCATAAAAACATCACAGAAAATTGAGCGAGAGCGTTTCAATTTGCTACCCAGCTCCCTCACACCCTTTCTAGGTTCCGCAATCTCACTGCCACACCTAGGCTGCACATCCCAAATGGCACCCTATTCCCTATAAATTGCATTACTTTTGTCCAGGACCCATAGGGCTCTGGTCAAAAGTAGAGCACTATATAGGGAATAGGGTGCCGTTTGGGACAGAGCCCTACAGTATCTGTATTGGCGCCCTTCAAAAATGAGCCAGCCCGTGCCTGCCATGAAACTTTGATTTAGAGCTGCGGAGAAGAGCCTAGAGGGGTCAGAGTGTCTCTCTCTTCTCTCTGTTGCTTTTCTATGCTCCACTCAGCATCAGCCGAATATGTCTCTTTGTGAGCCGAGTGCCACATCAGAGCAGAGTGGAGAGAGTCTTTAAGGGCTGAGTCACAAAGGAAAGAGAAGAGAAGACAGGAGAGGAGAATAGAGGAGAGGACAGGCAGCATGGGAACAAAGTGGGGCTACTGGTAGAGGGTGCAGAGAGGAGATTGAGAAAGCGAGAGTGGAGGAGAGAAAGAAAGCGGAGTAGAGAGAGAGACCGCTGGGTATGAGATGGGCCTCCCGTTGATCACTGGTCAGAGAGAGATTGGCCTCCCGTTGATCACTGGTCAGAGAGAGATGGGCCTCCCGTTGATCACTGGTCAGAGAGAGATGGGCCTCCCGTTGATCACTGGTCAGAGAGAGATGGGCCTCCCGGTGATCACTGGTCAGAGAGAGATGGGCCTCCCGGTGATCACTGGTCAGAGAGAGATGGGCCTCCCGTTGATCACTGGTCAGAGAGACATGGGCCTCCCGGTGATCACTGGTCAGAGAGAGATGAGCCTCCCGGTGAAACCTGGTCAAAAGTAGTGCACTATATAGGGGATAATTGACAATTGGGAGTCAGAAAGTGTTCCACAGAGGTCAGGAGAATGGAGTGTGACATCTGGCTGGAGAATGCTGCACCACTGGCAAGCACCATAAAGGAGACCATGAGACCGGCGTGTTTAGCCATGTTTAGCTTCCGGTCTCTGGGAAGCTGGAGTCAAGTCCTTTCAAGGGCATAGCTGTTATGTTTCCACCTAGCTACCCCCACCCGTTAAGATGGTTTAGATAGCTGCTGTTTTAGACCTAGCTATCCCTAAGAGGAGCCAGCCAGGCAGCCAAACAACACCCCACCCCCCATTCCTCAGACTACATACACTAAACAAGCTAGTCGGGTTAGTGCTACATTGTAAGCAAATGATAGTTCTGGCTAATTTCATTTTAAAATGTTAATAGGGTCTACAGGGAAGCTGGTTCGGGGTATCTTTACTCAGATAAAGGCAACCGGTAATTGTTTCAAAGTTAGTGTATGTGTCATTTCTAATGCGGTTTGGTTGCGAGAGGAAAACAGAGTATTTGATTCTCGGCTGACAGGAAATTGATTTCCCCCGGTCGACTTGCAGGGGGACACGACGCTGCTGAAATCTGCCACGGCTTTCTGTTTGTTTTTATTGAATTCCATAATGGGCCGCTTTAAGCTAATACGCAGGCTGGGCACACATCAAAGTCCCCGCATCCCCCTCAAAAAAATATCATTGCCTCTGGAAAACTTCAGCTTGTCAAAACACAGACAAAACCCAATATTGGCAAAGGCTGGAGGGCCGAGCTCCACGATTCACCTTGTTGGGCTAGAACTCTGCTGCCCCTCTGTGGTCATATGACATCATATCAGAATGTGGGCTCCTCTGTTTAACACCTAGTATTACTTCACACTTTTCCCCCAAAGACTATTATCACCTTGTTGTCAGGGTTGTCATTTGAAAGAGATAAAAACAGAAATAAATCTCTTGACTTTTTCCTAGACCTCTTTGCCTCCAACCAAAAACCATGTTCTTCCCTGCTACTCCCCCTTTGGCGAGGATGTGGGCTTTCAGATTGCCGCGTAATGAAAGACGGCTGTCAAAACCACAGACACGGGATGAAAATGTCATTAAAGTGTAATAAAGCCGGACTTCCATGGTGGTATTTACATTTTCAATGGAGGACAGGAAGGCAGAAGGGGGTCTTTGCAGCAGGCCCTACCATTGTGTTGGTCGCAAAAACCTTGTTTTCAGACTGGAATTGAATTACGGGCCCATAATGCAAACCATACATGCTGCCTGCCTGCGTCTGTGTTGGCCCTTTGTCGGGCGAATACCTTTAAAAAAAATTTTTTTACTGAAACCACATTGGCCAATTGCTGAGCTGTGTAGGGGGTTGTGTCCTTTACCTGTCCTCTCAGCTGTGTTGTGCTAAAGTCCTCACACACTTGACCTACGGGTGAACATTGGTTCGTTGTGCTTGTAGCGTGCTGATTGTCTAGTTTTACTGCTGGTCTTTGTCTTGGCAGTGTGTTGGCCTGTATGGAGGGAGCAGTCAGGACTCTAGCTGTCTGGGTTCTGGGCCCACCTCCAGAACTCACAGTACTTTTCTACTGGCTGTTAATTCTAATAATACGGTCATTGAACCACTGCGGGAAGTGTCAATCAAATGTTTTTAACCATCAGCCAATAGGAGAGCTGGCAGTAGGGGGGAGGAGCCTTGCTAAACTCCCCTGATGGTATGCTGTTTTTGGAGAAGACCACAACCCAACGGCGGCGAGAGTGGGTTTTTCTCTCGTTTATGTTTTTGGAACAAAAACATTTCTTGGGGTAAGGATAGGAAGAGTTAGTTTTGGGCTGAGAGGAGAAGTTGAGGGAAAGAGCTGCAATCAATTTCACCACCCATACCCATTGGTCTCTCGCTCTCTCTCTCTCCCTCTCTCCCTATATATCTTTCTCTCTCTCCCTCTTTCTCTCTCTTCCCCACTCTATCCCTGCCAAACCACTGTCTCTAGCTGTCTGTAATGTAGCTGCCTGTCTCCTCTCCAGGAATAACGTCCATACCAGTGACGGCCTTAGGGCTGATCAGCCTGACCCCATCTACCCCTCAACATGACCCATCTACCCCTCTAATCCGGGCCCCATCTACCCCTCTAATCCGGCCCCATCTACCCCTCAACATGACCCATCTACCCCTCTAATCCGGCCCCATCTACCCCTCTACTCTGACCCCATCTACCCCTCAACATGACCCATCTGCCCCTCTACTCTGACCCCATATACCACTCTATTCTGACCCCCTCAGCCTGGACTCATCTACCCCCTCACCCAGAGTCAGAGCCTTGTAGCCTAACATCAAATCACCGCATCTACCCCCTCCTCGACTCTCCTCCCCTCCCAAGATCCAGCGGGGTTACGACCTCATACCCCAGGCTACTGTTGTATCAGCCCTTAGACCAAACACAATTACCCATCAGTAACCAGGCGGGCCCAGAGCCCAGAGGGAGTACAGCCTGTTCTGTACCCAGCAGTCAGCCAGTCAGCCAGTGTGGGAACTGGAGCAGTCCAACGGCAACAGGCCTATTATCATTGTGAGGGCCAAAATCATCTGGCTCAGCCTGAACCCACCAGCATCATAGCTTGCTATTCCAGTTGGAGTTTGCTGGCGCGGGGAGGTTTTTGCGGGCTGGGTGAGGAGGTGCCTTGCCATGGTTTAAACATGAGTAGTGTGAAAGGCTCTCTGGAGGACACACACACACTGGCCTCCTCCAGAGTGCTGCTACTGTTCACAGGTCCAGAGTGATACGTGTCCCTACGCTCACAGAGCTCGTAAGAGCGGTAACCTCCACACAGTACTTGTGTGAGAGGTCACAAACCGCATGGCTGCCTAGAATCACGGCCAGCGAAAGCTTTAAACACCCTACTCTCCTTAATAACACCAAACGAGTGCTCTATAACAATTCAACTGCCACAGAATAATGTGTGAGGTCCTATAGAAAAACCAGCTATGTTTATTGTATGAGGCCATTCCAAGTCTCCTTTTCTACAGAAGTTGTACTTGAATCAGATGTTTTTCTCCTATTCTATAACAACTCCTATATTCTTACCATGTGTTGCTATTGCCCTGTGTCCCCTCTCTTTCCCTGTCTCTGTGCAGTGTTGTTGAACCACGTTTTTTAATATATTCCTGTCTCTCTCTCTCTCTCTCTCCAGTGTTGAGTCTGTGAGTGACGGTCTATTCCACACGGTGGAGCTCCTGATTCAGAACCACTCTCTGAGCCTGGTGGTAGACAAGGGATCCCCCAAGAGCCTGGGCAAGCTGCCCCGCCAGCCCTCTGTGGACCACAACACACAGCTTTACATAGGAGGTAAGCAGAAACCCATATAGTGCACAATACCTGTACACACCATTACCTTATGTAAAAAACAAAAAACACCACTACGCATACCTACTGATTTTGAGGATACTTAAAGATATTGTGTCATAAGCATGTTTTTTGTTTGCATTTACATTTCACAACATGTCAGAACGTCAAACCAGAATGTCAGAATGATCTAACCCCTTAATTCTTCCATCCCTCCTCCTCCTCCTCCTCCTCCTCCCCTCCAGGTGTGCCCTCAGCGGTAATGGCGTCCGGACTGCGTTCAGGTCCCGATCGCAGCCCCCAGGCCTTCAACGGCTGCATCCACAACGTCAGAATCAACGGAGAGCTCCAGGATCTGGGGGCGGCACCGCGCGGGTTGGAGGGCATCCTGCCAGGCTGCCACTCTTGCAGCGTGTGTGCCCAGGGCGCCTGCAGACAGAGGGGGGAGACGGGTGTGTCCTGCGAGTGCCCACCCAGCCGCAGCGGACCCCTCTGTGACCAGAGGATCGCCCCTAGCCCCTGTCAGAGCAGCAGGTATGGCCTATACAGGACACCTCATAGGCCTTTAGTCATAACTAATTCATAATGAATTACTCGTAGATTGAGGCATTGTCTTCAACACGTTACATTCACACAGAAACAAACTCATACTTTTACACTTTCCCATGTTTAATAACATTATGAATATGAATCATTTGTACTCAACGTGGGTACATTTTACACCCCAAAAAACAGACACACATTAACATTCCTCATATTGTCTGCGTCTCTTTGTTCCAGGTGTGTCCATGGGCTGTGTGTGCCTAAGGCGTCGTCCTACAGTTGTCATTGTGCTGACGGCTACACAGGGCAGTACTGTGACAGGAGAGACGAGCCCCAAGCTTGTAAAGGACACCATTGTGGACACGGGGAGTGTAGGGTCACAGAGAGCGGGGAGCCCTCTTGCCATTGCCAGCCGGGCTACACTGGCCCTACCTGTAACGCAGGTGAGAGGAACACACATGCTGATGTATGGACATTTTTATTGTATACAGACATTTGATTCTCAGAGGTCCATAGGAATGATATGCAATTTTTCAGTTAGGCTATCTAATATAATCCATTAATAAAATCAGATCCTATAGTGAACCTTTCTGATTGCCCCCCCCCCCCACAGAACCGGCGTGCCAGGGAGAGGTGGTGCGTGATCTGCTGAAGCGGCACCAGCCCATGAAGACGTGCACCTCGACCAGTAAGATCCCCCGGGTGGAGTGTCCACGCGCCTGCGACGGAGACTTCTGCTGCGCACCATCCAAGAGCCGGAGGCG
The DNA here is from genome assembly GCF_002021735.2 of Oncorhynchus kisutch. Taxonomy (NCBI): domain Eukaryota; kingdom Metazoa; phylum Chordata; class Actinopteri; order Salmoniformes; family Salmonidae; genus Oncorhynchus; species Oncorhynchus kisutch. The sequence continues at coordinate 28,390,547 of NC_034192.2, read as the reverse complement.
GAAAGTGGTCTTCAAGTGCACCGACGGATCCTCGTACTCTGAGGAGATGGAGACCACCCTGGAGTGTGGCTGTGCCAAGTGCCCGTTGTAATATCATGTCGTCGCCATGGAAACAACCACAAACAAAACAAGGGACCTGCTGCCAGAGAGCAAAAATAAAATATATTGTAAAATAAAACATAGAACTTATTTTTATTATGGGATTTTTTTTTTTTTAAAGAAGAGACTTGATAATTGTTTTTAATATGTCGAATATTATTGTCATATGAGAAGTTATTTTGTACCTTAAGAAAAAAAAAGAAAAAATATTAACATTCCTGAAAGTATATGAATTTATATGTATGTATAAATCTATATAAATGTAACCTAACCCATGGTTTTTATTTGCTCAGTGTATTATTGCATGTGTGTGTACGTGTTGATACGGTAGGGGAGTCTTTGGACACTTTAAATGTGGAGCGAGACAGTGAGTTGTACAAAAAAAGTGGCGGAAGGGAAGGAGGAGTTGGTGCTGCATCTCCCCAGACATAAAGAAGAGGAAGGCAGTCTTTTTCTCATCTTCAGCTATGGAGGCAAACAAAGGAACTGTCCCACTTTGCTCCCCAGCTTTATAATGGACTTCATCCCCACCACAGAGCTAGCTGAGCTCTCTCTAGAGGATATGAACTCTTATCCACGGAGCTTGCAAACAGTGATTGTTACTTTGTGCCATAGGAATCCCATTTACATTGCTGTTGATTTGTATTTGTCTGCTGTTTCACATCAGAGATTCTAGAGTCCAACCACATTGAGCAACAGATGTTGAAAATAAATGTGTTGGGTTAAAAAAGACGTTCAAAATATGTATTTCTGGTTGAAAATACATATTTTCTATGGCTTGTGCTCACTGGGATGGGTCAAGATGGCTTCTATAGATGTCTTCTAGACAGAGTCTGTCAGTCAATGAAGTTCTCCTGAGATTCTGTCACGTGTTTGTTTCTTGCATGATTGCTGACAGTCCAAGACAGAAGGTGAACTTCCTTTATGATACGGCCACGGAATAGCCGTGCTGCCATTATACGATTGGTTCCCTTCATAGAAACGAAATCTAGATCCAATCATGCAGTTTGTCCTGGCATTCGGGAGTCATTCAGCGAAATAACTTGGTGTTCTAGAATCCTCCGAATGAGAACTCGTTGTGTCTGTGGTCACAGCTCAGATGGAAAAGGACTTTATAATGCTTGGCCTACCCTGGCCTGCGAAATCATTGTTGGGACTCAAATCATAACCGTCCATTACTACTAACACTATTAAATGCATAGATGAAGCCCATAACTACTGTATTGTTTACTTTGTAAACATGTGTTTACCATAGGATTTGAGGTGTCATCCCAGTCGTCCCCCTGTCAGTCAGAAAATATTTGGTAACGCTTGAATTGTATATTATTTTATTACCACATGTTGATACTGTCATAGAGTGCAGTACGTGTCAAATACGGTGTTACCAAATATTCTTTCCATTGAGAGTTTGGCAGTGATCAAGTTCAGTACACCCTTTCCCCCCAGTACCTCACTAACTACTCCAATACCCCCATGCCTCAAAACGTTCAATTAAATGATTCTGTATGTACGGAAGGTGTAGGCTCTACAATGTAAATGATCTTATGTCAGATGCCTTATATTCAGTAATAATAATAATAATAATAATTACTATTATGTTGGCCATACTATCAGGTGCATCCTCCAGACATAGATATATTTCTGGTTAAACATGAACTTGTGAGTGATGAATAATTATGTTGAAATTAAACTACCATGAAACTAGTGTCTATGTTTGAGTTAATATTAGACCGACTTAACATTGGAGAAATGCTAAATTTACCAAGACAAAAAAATAATAGTTGTACATGTGTTTCATAAATTTCCGTCAGTTGGCAAGAGGCTGAATGTATTGTATCTCAGAAAGCATCCGAGTGAGTGAAACAGTGCCCCTTGTGTCTCTGCATGTGCAGGCCATCTATCTTGATGCTGTCTGGTCATAAAGAGTATGATATTGTTGAACCGGTGCATTGAATGCAAGGGTAGCAAAAGAGCATTTGACCTCCCTTGATAAAAGATAAAGTATAAAATAATAGTTTAGCTCAACGCTGATTGGCTAAGTGAGCTCAACTGTGAAGAGTCCTGGTGCAGCAAACACATCGCATTAAGACACATATGTCATTGACAGAAACAACTTGAGTTGTTGCATTTGGTGTTGTCCTCCCGTGGCTAGCTAGCTAAAATTGTCCCTTTCCTAAATTATCCATGGATTGAGATAGGGATGATTATAATGGCGATGTTGATCCAACCTTAAATTCATACATTGTTCGCCTGGACTGAGAGAACAGAATTTCAATATGTAGCTAGATGTAACGTAAACTCGTACATCGCCTTGGTCCGTACAATTGCCCTTATTTTAGCGCCCCCAAAAACGTAATACTTCCAGATCAACTGTAATGTCAATACCATTGTAAAGCACAATTTCTCCCCTTTCCAACTAAATCAATTACATGACCTAAACGCTGCCTGTTTCTGCATAATTCAAGCAGGCAATGAGCCCCATCAGGTCTTTTTAAAAATGGCGGGTGGGGAAGCTAAACTAATGCGTGATAGTGAGAAGGAGAGATGTTGGCTTTTTTTCACTCGATCTGTCCAACTTATCACCTTATCGCCTCTAAAATGTAAATAAAACACTATGAAGGTTTGTGTCGAATTTGAATCGGGGTTTTAGGGCGGTGCTAAAGTGATTTTAGAAGTAAACAGCGGCTTTGAGAATGATGATCCACGCAATGATGACGGAAAAAATGACTAGGTATCCCGGAGGGTCAGTTTATTCAACTTTTCTCCAATACTATAGAGGCATTACCATGTCGATCAACGCTTGAATAGAAACCTAGTTCACACCCCCAATTTTTACAGTCCCATTAGTTTTCTTTGTAGCCTCGTTTGAATGTTGCGGTTGCACACATTTGTATGGAATGGGGTGAGTTTGCGTTAGAAGGCTAGTGTTAACTAGCTAACATTGCCAACGAAAGTAAGTTAGGCAAGCAAGCATTTTAGCCAGGTAGCCTAAAACAACAAAAAATAAGTGTGTATTGTATGACAGGGATAGCCCGTTATGTCAACATGAAAGAGCATGGGAGGTAGGTTAAGAGGAACAATGTACCTCATAAAATTGTTCTTCGATTTATACTTCAACTTAGTCATAAGATCATTTCCGACGGGGGGGGGTATCCATATATAACCGCAGCATTAAGACAAAGGGAGGGGACCCTGGCACGCCGGAGCTCTCCAAAATGAACCAGCGCATCGGGGCAAGCATTGGGGAAAGCGCATACACTGGCACATGCTCTGACGGGACAGTGAATGTTTAAAAAATGGTGAGGTTCTTCTATTTTTCATATGGTTTAATTCCAACTTTTACATCGTTTAGCAGTAACGTCGGCGCGCGAATCCCCCACGACTGCGTCACTGGATCAGGGTAAGTAATTAAGGGAATGTGAAACTTGGTTGTCAGTAACTTAATACTGTAATGACCTGACTAGATCATAAAGGAACAATTGTCCAGACAGAGGTTTGAGTTTACGAATTGACTGTTTATTAACCCAACTTCACACAGGGTACTGTTTGGCCGTAGCCCACGCCAAATAAATGAAGGACACCCTGTAAAACAACCGTGACCTTCTCTTGTGAAACCCAAACATAAGAGAAAGAACAATGGCTAAACCTGGTCTTAACTTCCAATGCTCCATCCCCCTCCCCTCCACGCCACTCTGCCAATCACCAGGATGCCCAGCATCAGAACATTCCAGGCATTCCCTGTGATTGGCAGATAGCAGGTTGATTGGCATGTCGGACCCAGCGAACACTGGGTACTGGTAAGTACAACACAACCAACTAATAGCCTAACACATAACACACTGTCTGTGCGGGTCGCATCACAGCCCCACCACCACAAAGTCCTTTGTCCCCGAGGGAACAAACAAAGTCTCTGAAGCGACCCGGAGGTCTCCTTTGCCTGCGTGGCCGTGATGGTCGCAGAGTGTCCAGATGTGAAACAGGGGGCTCATCTGTGGCAGGGGGCTTCCCCTCTGGGACCCAGGGGATGAAGGTAGGGATATGTGGGACAAGGAAGCAGGAACGGAGAATACAGTCCCTGGCTCCACACGGTGACACGGAGGGAGACAGGAGGAGTGGGCTGTCTGGAGCCTTGTCTGTGGCACATGGGGGTGGGTGCCTGGAGAATGTCATTTCCAGAGAAGGGAATTGTGGGGGTCCCTGGGGTTTGGGGAGAAGAGGCCCCTCTGTATGTAACCTGTCCTATTGCAGTGCCACCTTTCTCCCCCAGGGAGGAAGCTGCACCCGGTAAACAACCTCCCCTACCCTCTCCAGGACGCTGCAGGGTCCCACCCAGTAACTATCCAACTTGGGGCGTTTTTTCTTAGGGGGCTGTAGCTCCCCAGCCACAAAGTGCCTTCCCCGGGTGTGCACGTCATAGTTCCTCTTCTGCCTCACACCTGCATTCACCAGCTGCTCTCTGGCGACGGTGTGGGCTGTCTCCAGGCAGTCCTGGAGTCTCCGGGCATACTCCGGCCCCGGGGGAACATAAGGGCTATCCAAGGTCCGACCAAGCGCCATCTCCGCAGGGGTGCGGATCTCTCTCCCCAGCATGAGGGCAGGCGTGCAGGAGGTGCTTGTCCCATCATGCTGGTGTTTGGCACGATGGCCAGCTGCTGTTCAAGTGTTTTGTTGAAGTGCTCCACAAGGCCATCACTTTGAGGATGGAGAGGAGTAGTGCGGGTCTTGTGCATACCCAGCCTCTCACACATGGTGGCAAACACACGGGACTCAAAGTTTCAGAGCATAGGCCTCGGGCCATTTTGTGAAATAGTCCATGGCCGTGAGCACCCAGCGATTTCCACTGTCTGTGGTGGGGAACGGCCCAACTACATCCACTCCCACCCTCTCCATGGGAGCCCCCACTGGGAACTGTTGGAGCTGGGCATGAGAGCGACCTGGGGGGCCCTTTCTCGCTGTGCAGTTGTCACAGCGGCAGCAAAAGTCCTCCACATCCCTCTTGTGCTGCCCCCAATAAAACAGCCTCCTGCAATACTTTTGAGACCACCACCTGCCACCTCTCCTCTCCCATAGCTGACTCCTTCCATGCCCGCTGTAGCACGCCATCAGCCAGCCGCAGTCTCTCAAACTTTGACCACAACCCTTTGGTCGTGAGTGAGAGCGCTGTCATCTCTTCCCATGGTGGCCTCACCTGCACCTCTACCCACTGTAGCACTGGCTGTAGACAGGCCCGCTCGCCCGACACACTGTGGCACAGGCCCCTTCCTCTGCACACAGCTCTCTCTCACGTCCCTCTCCGCTCACAGTGGTGGCAGCCGTCTGCAGTACAGGGCCGACGGGACATGGCGTCGGCGTTGGACTGGCGTGCCCCTGCCCTGTGAACCACTGTGAAGTCATATGGCTGAAGCTCCTCCAACCAGCGTGCCACCTGCCCCTCTGGCTCTCTGAAAGACATGAGCCACTGGAGAGCAGAGTGGTCAGTCCTTACAGTAAAGGGCAGGCCACCCAGGTAGTACTTGAAGTGTTTGACGGAAGCCACAACAGCCAAGAGCTCCCGCCGGGGGACACAGTAGCAGCGCTCATGTTAGCCAAATGTTTTGCTGAAGTACGCCACCACTCTCTCCCCCTCTGGCCCCACCTGGTCCAGCACCCCACCCATGCCCACATTGCTCACGTCTGTGTCTAGGATAAAGGACAAGGTGAAGTCGGGGGGGGGGGCACAGGGGCCTCGATCAGTGCACGTTTGAGGGTGTTGAAGGCCTCCTCACACTCCACTGTCCAAGTGAAGGCCTTGTCCTGCGGCAGCAGGTGGTTCAGGGGAGTAGCGACGCTTGAGAAGCCCCGTACAAACCTCCTGTAGTACGAGGCCAGGCCCAGGAAGCTCTTCAGCTGACGCTGGTCGGTGGGGGTGGGCCAGTCTCGGACAGCCCACACATTGTCCTCCATGGTGCTGATCCCCTCCTTCCCCACTCGGTGGCCCAAGAAGGATACCTCTGTCCTCATGAAGTGGCACTTCTCGGGGTGGAGCTTCAGACCTGCGGCAGCCACCCGCTCCAGCACACGCCGTAGTGCCACCAGGGCTGACTGGAAGGAGCTGCCATGGGCCAGGATGTCATTGAGGTATACCAGTCACTGCTGTCAGGGGATGCCATCCAGCACCATGTCCATCAAATGCTCAAAAGTAGCTGGAGAGTTGCACAGGCCGAAGCACAGGTCCTTGAACTGCCAGTGTCCTCTGTTAGTGGAGAATGCAGTTTTGGCTCTGGCCTCTGGGGAGAGGGGCACCTGCAAGTAGCCACTGTGGAGGTCTAGTGAGGAGAACCAGGAGGACCCCTTAACCAGGTCTAGCGACTCATCGATATGAGGTATGAGTCCTTTCTGGTTACCTCATTCAGCCGTCTGTAGTCCGCACAGAACCTCAGCTTGCCCCTCTTCTTAGGAACCATAACGACTGGCGCCGCCCAGGGGCTGTCTGAGGGCTTGATGAAGTCTGCCCGCTGCATCTCCAACACAGTCTGCCACTGTCACGAGTCCGACCGAGGGCGGTTTCCCTTCCCGGGCGGGTGGCGCTCGGCGGTCGTCGTCAGCGGCCTATTAGCTGCCACTGATTGTCTTCCCTCCCCCTCCTTGTATGTTTATTGGTAGCACCTGTTTATGAATGATTAGTTTGTCTTTATTAGACAGCCGTCCCACCTGGTTGTTGTGCGGGATTATTCAGTGTAACCTTCGGCTCTGTTGTAGAGGTACGTGTTAGTGCCTGGTCGTGCATTTTTCCGTTGTACATTTTCATTCCCTGTGTTTGGGGCCGTTACTATTGTGAGCACCCTGTGGTGCGTTGGTGCTATTAAAGAAGCACAGTATTGCACTCTCTGTCTCCTGCGTTTGACTCCACACCCACGACACCCGGAGCATTACAGCTGCCTCCTGGCGTGCCAGCGGTATACGGCGGGGACGCATCTTGATTGGTCGAGCATCACCCATGTCGATCTCATGCTGCACCAGATGAGTCTGAACCACCTCTTCCTCACTCAGCGCAAAGCTGTCTCTGAATTCAAACAGCAACTGCCACAACCGTTCCTGCTGCTCGGGGTCAAGACCAAAACAGTTCCTCCCCCATATTTCCCTCACTGCAGACAGTGTCCTCCTCTCCCATCAGGGGTATCTGGGCTGGGGGTGTGCGGCCCGCATTCACGGAGGGATGTGTTGTGGAGGTAGCTGGGGGAATGTAACACACAGCCGTAGGAGACAGGGGGGCAGGGGAAAAGTCACACATAGATGTGGGGGAGGGATGGCAGCCATGAGTCTCTGCTGCTTTAACTGGTGGAGCAAAGGGTTTGTTGGGTTGAGTGAATGTGACATTAGGGGGGGCCATGGTGACTGCCGGCCCTCCATGGAAGCTCAGTGTGCCCCCATTTAGGTCTAACTGGCAGCCTGTGTTCCTAGGAAGGTCCAACCCCAGGATACAAGGGTCCTGCACAGACGCCACCCACACAGGATGCCGCACAGACCTGCCCCCTACTGTCAGAATCATTATTCCCTTCACTTCATGGGTGCCAGCTCACTTTTGACTGTGCGGAGCTGCACAGTTGTGGGCTCAAACTGAGTCCAACCTTGCACAATATCCGGCCTAACCAGGGTTACTGTGGACCCAGTGTCCACCAGGGCAGAGCAGGGCACCCCCTCCACAGGGACATGACAAAAGTCCCCAACACAGGTCCGGCCCACCACAACAACAGGCTCCATTCGCTTGCCCTCGTCTGCTTCTGGGGGAAGCGGAGCCTTGCTTCCCCGTCTGTGCCGGTGGGCTCTTCCTGAAGATGATGGTGGTTGGGAAAGAAAGCCAGAGGTCCGCACTGCCCGGTCTATGCGGACCCCGAGCTGTTTCCCTGAGCTCTGGGGGACATGAGGCAATCCCGACACAAATGGCCTGGCTGCCCACAACCCCAGCAGACCCTGGGACCAGGGCGTGTGTTGCGAGAGGCTCTCAATGTCATTAGCTAGCACCAGTAGAGGCTCTCCAGGCTGCCTGCGTCTATTACTCAGTTCTCCTCAGTGCTCCCACTAAAGCACCATAATCACTGTCCTCGGGGCTAATCAATATCAAAAAGGCCAGAGCTTCATCCGTGAGGCATAAAGCCAACTGCAGTGCCCTTTCTTCATCCGACCGCCCCCTAAAATGAGCTAACAGTTCAAACTGAGCATGAAAAGCTTCCCAATCTGCCTTACCGGAATACTTCGGGGTCTTAACAGATACGGACGCAGCTGGGAACTGGGCGCCGCAATGTTAGTTTACATCCTGAGCCCCAGATTCCTCGTGTCGACGTCACCCCTTCGGTCCGCCCACCAGAATTCCTGCGAAGCACAGTCGAAGAAGCACTCATGCCCGCTTCAGCCGCCATCAATCTAACATCCTCCTCAAGCAGCCCTTGGGCTTCGACACCCTGGCAATCTCCTCAGCCAGATCCTGAAGTCCAAGCACACGCACCTCTTTGGCCATAATCGTCCTCTACCTCCACCTTCACTTTCAGATTCCCTCAAAGCATTTTCAACCCCCGTTCTCACCTATGGTAGTTAGCCACAGAAATCAGCTGTCTAACTTTTATCAACGTTTTTACTTCTGACACCAATGTAATGACCTGACTAGATCGTAAAGAAACAATTGTCCAGACAGAGGTTTGAGTTTACGAATTGACTGTTTATTAACCCAACTTCACACAGGCTACTGTTTGGCCGTAGCCCACGCCAAATAAATGAAGGATACCCCCACAAACCAACCGTGACCTTCTCTCGGGAAACCCAGACGTAAGAGAAAGAACAATGGCTAAACCTGATCTTAAACTTCCAATGTCCATCCCACTGCCCCACCCCCTGTTTCTTACGCCAATTTCTGTATGAGCGGCCGCCTCCTCACTGCATCAGCCGGGGCAGGTGCTTCATTGGGTGGTGGGTTAGGAGACTCTTGGGGGTCCATTCTAATCTCCGCATCCATTTCAATATCATGACTCAGGGCTATGTTGTGACATTTCAGTATTATGCATGTCACCTTTGATTGGGGAGGGAAACCATTCTTAAAACAGGCCAACATTTTATTTAGGTTTGAAATTGCACACCAATGTTCTTGTCAAACAAACTTGCACTACAGTTACTGAGATGTCCCCTTGAAATCTGTTCGCATTTTGTTGCAATGCTAGTGGAAAAGATAGGAATCAGTTGATTCCATTTGTTTACACTAGCATTGCTACAAAATGAACAAGCTTCAACAGGACAGCTCAGTAACTGTAGGGCCAAATTAAAAACTTTTCAGCTATTTGGCCAGAACCTTGATGTGCAATTAGAATTAAATGTTGGTGTGTTGTTATGTGTTAATAACATTTAGACTACGTTACCCAGCAGGCTATGCGGGCGCGGGAGTTGGTTAAAGAATGCACATGGAGTTTTCTAGCTGAAGTATATGTTCATTAAAAGTAGTTAAACCTACGCCCCGATTTGTCATTATATAAGGAACAAACACAACAGTTGGTATGTTGCTTGAAGTTGACCCATTTATAACTACATTTAAGTTTTGTAATTTTATTCAATTAAGTTACCTTCTCTGGCTTGTAACGGAGTTTTCCACCTGATGCGACCTTGTTCTGCCATGCGCCAAATTGTAGCGCATTTCCTCTGCTCTTCCGGGATCAGCAAAGGGAAGGAGAAGCCACGTTCAGTGGATAGCCCCGGTCACACCTCATAGGGTGGGGGGAAAACTCACCGAGAAGCCACCCGCCTCCACTCACCTGCTTCTAGACGCAGGCCTACTCTGCTGTGGCGCAGAATGAATGAGTCGTGCGTAGACCCTGGCCACTTGGAGCGTACATTGAGTAGTTGCATATGGGCATCGCAGATCTGAACATTCAATGAATGGAATATCTTCCTGTTAACATATACATGTTAATCTACAGACGTTGCGCGGAAGGCAATATGCGTGCAGTCAACTGCACCTATGACCCCTGGGAAATTAAATGAGCGGACAAACTCGGCTTTGACTCGCGCCTGTTCGTCGGCTGTAGATGGGAAACTAATGTATCTCGTGGACAGTATGTGTAGAATCGGCTCGATCATTTGTAGCAGGATGCGGCTGAATGATGGCTGTGATATACCCGACCTGTCACTCATTTCCGTCTGGAATGTCCCAGTAGCGAGGAATCCCAGAGTGGACAGTACTTGGACAGATACGGGTATGGTATGATTACACCGTGTCTTCCCTTCCAGATCAGGGTCTCAATCCACGGACACATCTAACAGAAACGGTATTGGGAGACGATAGCGATTCATAAACCATGGATCATCATGCTTAAAAAAGTAAATCTGGTCTCTGAAAACTCTCTCCCTTCTGAAAGCATGGTTTCCAATGTCTTCCAATAATGCAAGAACAGCCATGGTTACTTTTTCTAATTTGACACACATAATATCGCATCCTGTTTTTAATTCACCTTGCGTTTGGCAATTCATTCCTCACACCTGTAATTGATCATTCCAAACAAATTGTTCATAAAGCTAATGCAAAGTTCACCACAGGCTTGGAAGCATATGCATGCCAAACTGTAATACCCCTACATAACCAGCAGGAAAATCACTTACGTCGAGTTTTGACTTGTGGTTTTCTGCGTAAATCATACTTAAGATCAAAATTGATCTTAAATCCGTTTAGTAAATGAGGTCCCTAGAGCTAACTCTGCAAATAGCACTGCTGGGTGATGTAAAAAGTCATATTCAATCGATTAAAAATATAATGCTCTTAGTAAAAATGTTTATCTTACATTTACAATATGTATAATCTGAGAATAGAAAGGTTCAGAACTTTTGTGAAACAGCACAGTTGAAAAATATAGGGCAATTTATAAAACTGGATGGTGTTGAGAGATACAGTTGAAGTTGGAAGTTTACTACACTTAGGTTGGAGTCATTTAAAACTCGTTTTTCAACCACTCCCCAAATATCTTGTTAACAAACTATAGTTTTGGCAAGTCTGTTAGGACATCTACTTTGCGCGTGACACAAGTAATTTTTCCAACAATTGTTTACAGACAGATTATTTCACTTATAAATTACTATCACAATTCCAGTGGGTCAGAAGTTTAAATAGACTAAGTTGACTGAGCCTTTAAACAGCTTGAGAAATTCCATTAAATGATAGGCTAATTGGCATCATTTGACTCAATTGGAGGTGTACCTGTGGATGTATTTCAAGGCCTACATTCAAACTCAGTGCCTCTTTGCTTAACATCATGGGAAAATCAAAAGCAATCAGCCAAGACCTCAGAAAGAAAATTGGAGACCTCCACAAGTCTGGTTTGTCCTTGGGAGCAATTTCCAAATGCCTGAAGGTACCACTATCATCTGTACAAACAATAGTATACAAGTATAAACAACATGGGACCATGCAGCCGTCATACCGCTCAGGAAGGAAACGCATTCTGTCGCCTAGAGATGAACATACTTTGGTGCGAAAAGTGCAAATCAATCCCAGAACAACAGCAAAGGACCTTGTGAAGATGCTGGAGGAAACAGGTACAAAAGTATCTATATCCACAGTAAAATTAGTCCTATTGTCGACTTCCACTGAAGGTGGCTCCTCTCCCTGTTCGGGCGGCAATCGGCGGCCGTCATCACCGATCTACTAGCTGCCACCGATTCCTTTCCCCTTTTCTCTTGGTTTTGTCTTGATTGTTTTCACCTGTTTCATGTTAACCGTTTATTCAGGGCTATTTAAGCCTTCAGGGCCCACCTGCTTTTGTGCGGGCTTGTTCATTTTGATGTCATTGGAGGTTTGTGGTTTATTTGCTTACGGTTTGTTTTCGTTCCTGTTTTTGTGGTCATGTGTGCCTGTTTTTGGCTTGACCCATATTTGGAATAAACATTCTCTTTCTCTCTAAGCTTGACTCCACACCCACCACTCCTAGCTATCCTGACACCTATATTGACATAACCTGAAAGGCTGCTCAGCAAGGAAGAAACCACTGCTCCAAAACTACCATTAAAAAAGCCAGACTACAATTTGCAACTGCACATGTGGCCAAAGATCGTACTTTTTGGAGAAATGTACTCTGGTCTGATGAAACAAAAATAGAACTGTTCGGCCATAATGACCTTCGTTATGTTTGGAGGAAAAAGGGGGAGGCTTGCAAGTTGAAAAAGCATCATGTTGTGGGGGTGCTTTGCTGCAGGAGGGACTGGTGCACTTCACAAAATAGATGGCATCATGAGGTTGGAAAATTATGTGGATATATTGAAGCAACATCTCAAGACATCAAGCTTGGTCGCAAATGGGTCTTCCAAATGGACAATGAACACAAGCATACTTCTAAAGTTGTGGCAAAATGGCTTAAGGACAACAAAGTCAAGGTATTGGAATGGCCATCACAAAGCCCTGACCTCAATCCCATAGAAAAATTAGTGGGCAGAACTGAAAAAGCATGTGCAAGCAAGGAGGCCTACAAACCTGACTCAGTTACACCAGCTCTGTCGGGAGGAATGGGCCAAAATTTTGTCAACTTATTGTGGGAACCTTGTGGAAGGCTACCCAAAACATTTGACCCAAGTTAAACAATTTACAGGCAATGCTAACAAATACTAATTGAGTGTATGTAAACTTCTGACCCACTGGGAATGTGATGAAAGAAATAAAACCTAAAATAAATAATTATTTCTACTATAATTCTGACATTTCACATTCTTAAAATAAAGTGGTGATCCTAACTGAACTAAGACAGGGAATTTTTACTTGGATTAAATTGGAATTGTGTAAAACTGAGTTTAAATGTATTTGGCTAAGGTGTATGTAAACCTATGACTTCAACTGTAGATGGGAGGGGTTGCGTGGAGCTGAAGAATGGGGCTAAATACAAGCAAAAGATAACTATTGTGAACTAGTTAATCAGGTGCCACAAAGAGGGACTTGGGAAAATTGCAGTTGGCTCAGAACAGGGCAGCACGTCTGGCCCTTAAATGTACACGGAGAGCTAACATTAATTGCATGCATGTCAATCTCTCATGGCTCAGTGGAAGAGCGATTGAATTCATCACTACTTGTTTTTGTAAGAGGTGTTGGCAAGCTTAATGACACCCATTCATACCCCACAAGACATACCACCAGTGGTCTCTTCACAGTCTCCAAGTCCAGAACAGACTATGGGAGGCACACAGTACTACATAGAGCCATGACTACATGGAACTCTATTTGACATCAGGTAACTGATGCAAGCAGTAGAATCAGATTTTTTTTAAACTGGTAAAAATACACCTTATGAAACAACGGGGACTGTGAAGAAACAAACACAAAGGTACAGACACATGCATGCATACACATTGTGATGTTGTCCAGCTTACTAAAGTGCCTTTGCAACTCATTGTGACGTCATCACTTGGACACTGCCTGGCACCTTTGTTGGAGCCAATGAGGTATATAAACCCTGGAGTGCTGACGCTATGTATTGGCCATTGAGTCTTTGATGCCACTGGTCAGCCATATTTTCACTCCCCAGTAGGAGCAGTCATCCATAGGAATGAATGGAATTCTACAGTATTTCAATTAAAGGACCAAATTACATGTATTTCATTATTTAAAAGATTGTACTGGAGACAGTAACACACAGGAGAGAAACCTTATAGCTGTGATCAATGTGGGAGGAGTTTTACTACATCTAGCATTCTGACAGTACACCAGAGAACACACACAGGAGAAAAACCTTATAGCTGTGGTCAATGTGGGAGGAGTTTTACTACATCTAGCGGTCTGACATTACACCAGAGAAAACACACAGGAGAGAAACCTTATATGTTATCTAAAAAATCTTAAAAAAATGATACTTCAAGGAAAATGTTTTAAGTATTTGTTAATTTTTTCTGTTTAGCTCACAATATACTTTGAAAGAATGCATAAAAGTGTCTGTAATATAGTAAATGTGGCAAAAACGAACGTAGAAGTTAATAAATGCATATGGAGTACCACACTATGACTCATAATACCCATAAAACCTAGTGGTCAAATTGTTCCAATTTTTTTTCCACCATTCATTTTGATAACCGTGTAAATCTCTCTAGGACAAGGTGGCTTTTATCAATATATTTGCCCAAAAAAAGTTGTCAGCTAGAGATGACGTTCAGGAGTTTGCAGGGATTTGTAGTTTTGCATGATGTCTACTTTGATGCCAATTACCCTTTTAGAATCTGAGTGTAAATAGAACCAAATATATTGATAAAAGTCACCTTGTCCGAGAGAGATTTACATGGTTATCAAAATGTCATGCCAGGGTAAACCCACACGGAACACGGCCCTTATTTTAAGTGTTTCTAAAATCCCTGATGGGACAAATTAATGGTGGGAAAACGATTGGAACCATTTCCCTGTTTGACAGCTAGGTTGTATGGGTATTATGACACCTCCACTGTGGGTTTACATACGTTCCAAAATATTTTTTTACAATGGTGAGGGAGTGCCAAGATGGAGGCATGGTGGCTTTAACACAGTGCCCTCTATTAGCTATCTAGTACATATATATAAATCATTGGTTGGAGCTCCCCTTGTGGGATTTGACTGGTTTACTCTACAGCTCTGTGGACGTCAAGGACCACAACAGACTGCAAAATTCCTTTAATTCATCACCGCTGAACTGCAAGTAAAATCCAACATACTACGTTGGACAAATTCATGGTTGTGCTTGTGTACAACTTAGGACTTTTTGTTGTTGTATTGATTGAATTAATTGTTGATTCATTATCTGTATTGTTAAATTTCACACCATAAAGTCATTAATGAAATAATTTTACTCCTGAAAGAAAATAATATTAAAAGGATAATTCATACTATTTCTTGAGTGTGGTTACTACAGTAATACATATTAAGACATTGAGGTTATTAGGAGTGCACAGCCCAATTGAACCCTTTACTTATTTTAAAAGCAAACAGTACTTTCAAGGATTACAATAGCACTTTTGATAGCGCACAGGGCTGCAGCCCGGAAGGTTGTGGGTTCACAGACCACAGCTGACAACCTCACTCTCCTTATCCATTATAGCCTACAACCTTCCGGGTTGATCTCTTGGTGTTAGCATGAAAATAAAATGAGAATTCTTTTATAAAACAGGGATTGTCAAACTCCCTATATCTATGGCACTGGGACAGACAACTAGCCCCGATTCCATCAGCATATCAACATTTAATTCCAAATTTGTGCACATAGATTGTGTGAAAATGTTCCCTTGACTTGCAAAGTCTTGCATAACATCCAGGATGAGTAACCTACGATTCACAGGCCTAGACTGTCATGACTTCCACCGAAGTCGGCTCCTTATTCGGGCGGCGTTCAATGGTCGACGTCTCCGGCTTTCTAGCCATCGCCGCTCCATTTTTCATGTATCCATTTGTTTTGTCTTGTTCCCTGCACACCTGGTTTTCATTCCTCAATCATTCTACATGTATTTATTCCTCTGTTCCCCATCATGTCTTTGTGTAAGATTTTTTTGTGTTACCAGTGTACTGTTGACGCGCCAGACTGGCTTGTTTTTCCGTGTTATTTTTCTCGAAGGATGTTTATTGTTAAACATAATTCTTGTGACTTTTGAACTTTTGCCTAAATAAAGTGTGCGCCTGTTCACAAATCTCTGCTCTCCTGCACCTGACTTCACTACCAGTACGCACACATCTGATAGACAAATGAATGTAGCCAATCAATACTTATTTCCAGTCAACGTAAATAGCCTATCATATTTAGGAAGTACATTTTCTTAGAAATATAATTTGTGCTTCTCCGAGCATGCACTTCGTATAGCCTATAGGCTATGGATTATTTGAATGAGGACACTAAATATTCCGCACTTGACATTGCGCACTCAGCAGAGAATCAGAGATGATTGGTGGCATCGGGCACACACATAACAAGTAACTCATTCTAAAACACTGACATTTTTTATTTTTTATTTTACCTTTATTTAACCAGGCAAGTCAGTTAAGAACAACTTCTTATTTTCAATGACGGCCTAGGAACAGTGGGTTAACTGCCTGTTCAGGGGCAGAACGACAGATTTGTACCTTGTCAGCTCAGTTCAGGGAACTTGCAACCTTCCGGTTACTAGTCCAACGCTCTAACCACTAGGCTACCCTGCCGCCCACGTTTTACTTATGCGACACTTTTACTGCCAGTAAATAGTGTATGTACATCTTCATAAAAAATGTTGTGCTTATGTCCAATGGTGTCCAACAGACACCATATCAGCTCATAAGATTGTGTGATAAGATGTTGCCTTGATCACCTAAATTCTTAACTGAGGAAGTGTAATGCTCTTCGTCTGTCTTGTAAAACACAGAATTATTCAATATAAATAAACAGTACGTTTAAAAAATCAAATTTACACCAAAGCTCTTATTTCCAGAAACATTAGATTGGCGGCGTCCATTCTGGTGAGTTGGAGAGGTGGCCAGAGTTTGAGTGGAGGAATCGACTTTTCCCATTAACATGTCCTTTTGCTCCCTCAGCTAAAGAGAGAAAAAGAGGGAGTGAAATTGGTGTCATCCGTGTTTCATGAGGAACCAAAACGACAGAAAAGGAAACAGAACTGCAACGTGACCCTGCTGCAACCAACACAACTGATGATATCTGCAAGTAAAGCACAGTGTGTGTGTGTGTGTGTTCATAATCGTGTAATGTTACACAGGGTTTAAGTCAATCAACACAAGCTGCTGAATTAGTTACCTTCTCTGTAGTTATTTTCTAACTCAACAGCGAGATCGTTTAGCTTAATCTTTCTCAGAATCTTCACTGTGATTCCCACAGCTCCGTCAGGACTGTACTTGTCCACCATCTTATCCACTGTGTCTTTCCTGTCACCTTTCTTCAGCTGGTCCTTTGGGATGGGATCGAAGACTTCCAACTTCCCCTTAGTCAGGTGCCACTGAAACTGCTGGAGCTTTACTTCATTAAGTCGCTGCAGAACAACCACTATCATACACTCAACAAGCTGGGTTTCCTGAAACAACAGAGCAGGGGGATTCCTCCATTTAAGAACAATATAAAAATAGATCTGACTAATAAAACATCTGAAAACAGCACAATCTGCAAATAGCACAACCAAAAAAGGCATGTTTACACACACACACACACACACACACACACACACACATATGTGCAGTCAGGGTAGGCTAACCCCAACCTCCAATATACAGAGCATTCGGAAAGTATTCAGACCCTTTGATTTTTTCAACCTTTTGTTACGTTACAGCCTTATTCTAAAATAGATTGTAAAAATCCTCATCAAGCTACACACTATACCCCATTATGACAAAGCAAAAACAGTTTTTATTTACATTTTTGCACTTTTATATATTTTATATACTCATATAATATATATATATATTTATATAATATATATATAATATAATATATATAATAATTTTGCACGCCCAATTTTTCAGTTTTTGATTTGTTAAAAAAGTTTGAAATATCCAATAAATGTCGTTCCACTTCATGATTGTGTCCCACTTGTTGTTGATTCTTCATAAAAAAATACAGTTTTATATCTTTATGTTTGAAGCCTGAAATGTGGCAAAAGGTCGCCAAGTTCAAGGGGGCCGAATACTTTCGCAAGGCACTGTAGATGCCCTCAATCTCACACAAATCATCAAGGAACCCACCAGGTACAACACTAAATCCGTAAACATGGGCACCCTAATTGACATTATCCTGACAAATTTGCCCTCCAAATACACCTCTGCTGTTTTCAATCAGGATCTCAGTGATCACTGCCTCATTGCCTGTATCCGCTACGGGTCCACGGTCAAACGACCACCCCTCATCACTGTCAAACGCTCCCTAAAACACTTCTGCGAGCAGGCCTTTCTAATCGACCTGGCCCGGGTATCCTGGAAGGATATTGACCTCATCCCGTCAGTTGAGGATGCCTGGTCATTCTTTAAAGTAACTTCCTCACCATCTTAGACAAGCATGCTCCGTGTGTAGATGGGTGTCCGTTCATGTCACGCCCTGACCTTAGAGAGCCTTTTATTCTCTATTTGGTTAGGTCGGGGTGTGACTAGGGTGGGTACTCTAGTTTTTGTATTTCTATGTTGGCCTGGTATGGTTCCCAATCAGAGGCAGCTGTCTATCGTTGTCTCTGATTGGGGCTCATATTTAGGCAGCATTTTCCCACTGGGTTTTTGTGGGATCTTGTTTTTGTGTTGATGCCTGTGAGCACTGCATTTGCTTCACGTTTCGTTGCTCTTTATTGTTTTTGTGAGTTTCATTTAATAAACATGTGGAACTCTACGTACGCTACGCCTTGGTCCGTTAATTCATTAGATGATCGTGACAGTTCAGCAGTGCTGAATCCTGGCCCCGGACTCAGCTACCTTTCTAGAAGATTGTCCTTGCTAGCTTACTATCCTAATTCTTGCCATTGTTTGGTTGAGTTTGCTTTGTTTACCTTTATTTCAATGCATTATGTTGGTTTATCTATTGCTTAATATCTGTCGTTTTTTTCATTTGCTGATCAGCTGTTTATACCGTGCCCATTGCTTTGTGGTAGACTCTAGCTTGAAATGTACTGGATCATGTTACCATACTATAATGCATTCCTTACATTAGATGTATAAGGAATGTATATGTTGGGGTCAATGAAGGGTAGATGGGAACTAGGAATATGGAAAGTTATGGAGAGCAGAAGAAGGAAATAGGGAGGAGTGAGGAATGCGTCTCGAGATTGTGTAAGGAATTGACCACACTTATTAGAAGGTTATAAATATGTGTTTATGTAATCATGCTTTGTCTTTGCAGCTGTATGACCCAGTGGGTGAATAAACTTGGTTCGAGCTTTTTCTAGTTGTCCATTTGAGTTTTTACTGAGAAAACCTAACATTTGTTTTTCATGTTGGTGTTTGATTTATCAAGCTAGAACTTCGTTTGGATGACACCATTTTTCAGTCATTTTGATTGTTGATATGGATATTTCGTTAGAACCTTCAACAATTTTGTTGTAATGTTTATGACTGAGCTGAGTTGAGCAGTGTCATTTTGTCAGATGATATAAAATATGCGGCCATTGGAGGCTATCGCTTGTGTACCTTGGTAACATTAGTATTTAGGCCTTCATTTAGTGAAAACTGTCCATTTCAGTTAATAGCCTACGAGTGTATGTCACTCGTTGTTGGAGCTACAGTTGAAGTCGGAAGTTTACATACACTTAGGTTGGAGTCATTACAACTCGTTTTCAATCACTCCCCAAATTTCTTGCTAACAAACTAGAGTTTTGGCAAGTCTGTTAGGACATCTACTTTGTGCATGACACAAGTAATTTTTCCAACAGTTGTTTACAGAGAGATTATTTCACTTATAATTCACTGTATCACAATTCCAGTGGGTCAGAAGTTTACATACACTAAGTTGACTGCATTTAAACAGCTTGGAAATTTCCAGAAAATGATGTCATGGCTTTAGAAGCTTCTGATAGGGTAATTGGCATCATTTGAGTCAATTGGAGGTGTACCTGTGGATGTATTTTAAGGCCTACCTTCAAACTCAGTGCCTCTTTGCTTGACATCATGGGAAAATCAAAAGCAATCAGCCAAGACCTCCACAAGTCTGGTTTGTCCTTGGGAGCAATTTCCAAATGCCTGAAGGTACCACATTCATCTGTACAAACAATAGTATACAAGTATAAACACCATGGGACCACGCAGCCGTCATACCGCTCAGGAAGAAAACGTGTTCTGTCTCCTAGAGATGAACGTACTTTGGTGTGAAAGTGCAAATCAATCCCAGAACAACAGCAAAGTACATTGTGAAGACGCTGGAGGAAACAGGTACAAAAGTATCTATATCCACAATGAAATTAGTCCTATATCGACATAACCTGAAAGATAACCCGGAAGAAGCCACTGCTCCAAAACTGCCATAAAAAGCCAGACTATGGTTTGCAACTGCACATGGGGACAAAGATCGTACTTTTTGGAGAAATGTCCTCTGGTCTGATGAAAAAAAATAGAACTGTTTGGCCATAATGACCATCATTGTGTTTGGAGGAAAAGGGAGAGGCTTGCAAGCCGAAGAACACCATCCCAACCGTGAAGCACTGGGATGGCAGCATCATGTTTGGGGGGGGGGGGGTGCTTTGCTACAGGAGGGACTGGTGCACTTGACAAAATAAATGGCATCATGAGGAAGGAAAATTATGTGGATATATTGAAGCAACATCTCAAGACATCAGTCAGGAAGTTAAAGCTTGGTCGCAAATGGGTCTTCCAAATGGACAATGACCCCAAGCATACTTCCAAAGTTGTGGCAAAATGGCTTAAGGACAACAAAGTCAAGGTATTGGAGTGGCCATCACAAAGACATCAATGCAAGCAAGGAGGCCTACAAACCTGAATCAGTTACACCAGCTCTGTCAGGAGGAATGGGCCAAAATTCACCCAACTTATTGTGGGAAGCTTGTGGAAGGCTACCGAAAACATTTGCCCCAAGTTAAACACTTTAAAGGCAATGCTACCAAATACTAACTGAGTGTATGTTAACTTCTGACCCACTGGGAATGTGATGAAAGAAATAAAAGCTGAAATAAATAATTCTCTCTACTATTATTCTGACATTTCACATTCTTAAAATAAAGGGGTGATTCTAACTGACCTAAGACAGGGAATTTTTACTTGGATTAAATGTCAGGAATTGTGAAAAACTGAGTTTAATGTATTTGGCTAAGGTGTACGTAAACTTCTGACTGTATATGTTGTATGGTGAACTTGGGCTTCAGCAAAGTTTATTTGTCAGTAAATCTGGCTTTGATAATAGACAGTGCCTACCCAGCCACCGACCTCACGTCACTGACACACACACACACACACACACACACACACACACACACACACACACACACACACACACACACACACACACACACACACACACACACACACACACACGGTGCAGCATACTGCACTTCCTGTATGTGGTTTACTCACAATTATGTTTGACACCTCAGACATGGCCAAGTCTTACCTTCATGATCAGTTCCTTCTGCTTCTCCTTCAGCCTAGTGATCTCCAGTTGATTATGCTCCACCCTAGACGGGGCCAACCTAGACACCAAAACAGTCAAGTCACACATTGCTCCTCTACACCACCTCAGAATGCTGTGTTCCATATTTCTTTCACTTAGCTTAGGAAAATAATTTTCGGATACACTTACATTCCAGATGAGTCCCTGATCAGCTCATCCCACTCAGCCTGTGTCTACACACACACATACACAAAATCAAATCAAAGTGTATTGGTCACATACACATGGTTAGCAGATATTATTGCAAGTGTAGCGAAATGCTTATGTTTCTAAACACAGCAGAAAAAGAAACGTTACTTTTTTAGGACCCTGTCTTTCAAAGATAATTCATAAAAATACTAATTACTTCACAGATGTTCTTTGTAAAGGGTTTAAACACTGTTTCCCCATGCTTGTTCAATGAAGCATAAACAATTAATGAACATGCACCTGTGGAACGGTCGTTAAGACACTAACAATTTACAGACAATAGGCAATTAAGGTCACATTTATGAAAACTTAGGACACTATAAAGAGACCTTTCTACTGACTGAAAAACACCAAAAGAAAGATGCCCAGGGTCTCTCATCTGCGTGAATGTGCCTTAGGCATGCTGCAAGGAGGCATGAGGACTGCAGATGTGGCCAGGGCAATATATTGCAATGAACGTACTGTGAGACGCCGAAGACAGCGCTACAGGGAGACAGGGCGGATAGCTGATCGTCCTCGCAGTGGCAGACCATGTGTAACAACACCTGCACAGGATCGGTACATCCGAAAATCACAACTGCGGTTACAGGTACAGGATTGCAACAACAATTGCCAGAGTTACACCAGGAACGCACAATCCCTTCATCAGTGCTCAGACTGTCCTCAATAGGCAGAGAGAGGCTGGACTGAGGGCTTGTAGGCCTGTTGTAAGGCAGGTCCTCAGCAGACAACACCGGCAACAGCGTCGACTATGGGCACAAACCCACCGTCATTGGACTAGACAAGACTGACAAAAGTGCTCTTCACTTACGAGTTGCGGTTTTGTCTCACCAGGGGTGATGGTCGGATTGAATGAGTCTTACACCGAGGCCTGTAGTCTGGAGCGGGATCAATTTGGAGGTGGAGGGTCCGTCATGGTCTGGGGTGGTGTGTCACAGCATCATTGGACTGAACTTGTTGTCATTGCAGGAAATCTCAACGCTGTGCGTTACAGGGAAAACATCCTCCTCTCTCATGTTGTACACTTCCTGCAGGCTCATCCTGACATGACCCTCCAGCATGACAATGCCACCAGCCATACTGCTCGTTCTGTGTGTGATTTCCTTCAAGACAGGAATGTCAGTGTTCTGCCATGGCCAGTGAAGAGCCCGGATCTCAATTCCATTGAGCACGTCTGGGACCTGTTGGATCAGAGGGTGAGGGCTAGGACCATTTCCCCCAGAACTTGCAGGTGCCAGGTGCCTTGGAAAATCTGGTGCAGTCCATGAGGAGGAGATGCACTGCAGTACTTAATGCATCTGGTGGCCACACCAGATACTGACTGTTACTTTTGATTTTGACCCCCCCCCCCCTTTGTTCAGGGACACATTATTCAATTTTTGTTAGTCACATGTCTGTGGAACTTGTTCAGTTTATGTCTCAGTTGTTGAATCTTGTTATGTTCATACAAATATTTACATGTTAAGTTTGTTGAAAATTAACGCAGTTGACAGTGAGAGGACGTTCCTTTTTTTGCAGGTAATATCTAACAATTCCACAACAAAACCTAATATCTAACAAATTCTACAACAAAACCTAATATCTAACAAATTCTACAACAAAACCTAATATCTAACAAATTCTACAACAAAACCTAATACACACAATCTAGCAAAGGAACGGGGTAAGAATATATAAGTATAATATATGGATGAGCAGTGACAGAGCGGCTAAGCTGCAATAGATAGTAAAGAATAGATAATGACGGATACAGTATACATTAGATACATATGAGATGAGTAATGTGAGATATGTAAACATTCTTAAAGTGGCATTATTAAAATGACTAGTATTCCATTTATTATTGTGGCCGATGACATCAAGTCTGTAGGTAGGCAGCCGCCTCTCTGTGCCAGTGCGAATGTGGCTGTTTAACAATCTGATGAGATAGAAGCTGTTTTTCAATCTCTCAGCTTTGATGCACTTTTACTGACCTCGCCTTCTGGTTGGAAGCGGGGTGAACTGGAGGGCAGGTAGTTTGCCCCCGGGTGATGTGTTGTGCAGACCGCACCACCCTCTGGAAAGCCTTGTGGTTGTGGGCGGTGCAGTTGCAGTTGCCGTACCAGGCGGTGATACAGGATGCTCTCAATTGTGTACCTGTAAATATTAGTGAGGGTTTTTTCAGCCTCCTGAGGTTGAAGAGGCACTGTTGCGCCTTCTTCGCCACACTGTCTGTGTGCGTGAACCATTTCAGTTTGTCGGTGATATGAACACGGAGGAACTTAAAACTTTCCTGACATTGAGTGAGAGGTTATTTTCCTGACACCACACTCCGAGGGCCCTCACCTCCTCCCTTTAGGCTGTCTTGTCATTGTTGGTAATCAAGCCTACCACTGTTGTGTCGTCTGCAAACTTGATGATTGAGTTGGAGGTGTGCATGGCCACGCAGTCGTGGGTGAACAGGGAGTACAGGAGGGGGCTGAGAACGCACCCTTTTGGGGCCCCAGTGTTGAGGATCAGCGGAGTGTACATGTTGTTTCCTACCTTCACCACATGGGGGCGGCCCTTCAGGAAGTCCAGGACCCAGTTGCACAGGGCAGCGTAGCCTAGTGGTTAGAGTGTTGGACTAGTAACCGGAAGGTTGCGAGTTCAAACCCCCGAACTGACAAGGTACAAATCTGTCGTTCTGCCCCTGAACAGGCAGTTAACCCACTGTTCCCAGGCCGTCATTGAAAATAAGAATGTGTTCTTAACTGACTTGCCTGGTTAAATAAAGGTAAAATAAAAAATAAATTTAAAAAAGGGTTGAGACCCAGGGTCTCAAACTTAATGATGAGTTTGGAGGGTACAATGGTATTGAATGCTTGGCTCTAGTCAATGAACAGCATTCTTACATAGGTATTCCTCTTGTCCAGGTGGGATAGGGCAGTTTGCAGTGTGATGGCGATTGCATCATCTGTGGACCTATTGGAGCAGTAAGCAAATTGAAGTGGGTCTAGGGTGACAGGTAGGTTAGAGGTGATGTGATTCTTGACTAGACTCTCAAGGCACTTCATGATGACAGAAGTGTTTGCTACAGGGCGATAGTCATTTAGTTCAGTTACCTTAGCTTTCTTGGGAACAGGAACAATGGTGGCCATCTTGAAGCATGTGGGGACAGCAGACTGAGATAGCGATTGATTGAATATGTCCGTAAACACACCAGCCAGCTGGTCTGCGCATGCTCTGAGGACACGGCTAGGGATGAGGTCTGGATGCCGTTGCGAGTGTTAACACGTTTAAATGTTTTACTCATGTCGGAAATGGAGAAGGAGAGCCCGCAGGTTTTGGTAGCGGGCCGCGTCGGTAGCACTACATTGTCCTCAATGTGCGCAAAGAAGTTGTTTAATTTGTCTGGAAGCAAGACGTCGATGTCCGCGATGGGGCTTGTTTTCTTTTTGTAATCCATGATTGTCTATAGACCATGGCACATACGTCTCGTGTTTGAGCCATTGAAATGCGACTCTGTACGGACACTTTGCTTGTTTATTTGCCTTATGGAGGGAATAACTACACTGTTTGTATTTGGTCATATTTCCAGTCTCCTTGCCATGATTAAACACGATGGTATGCACTTTCAGCATAATGCTGCCATCAATCCACGGTTTCTGGTTAGGGAAGGTTTTAATAGTCACAACAACAATGGGTACAACATCTCCTATACACTTCCTTATAACTCGCTCACCGAGTCAGCATATACGTCAATGTTATTATCTGAGGCTACCCAGAACATATCCCAGTCCACGTGATTCCAAGCGTGCAATCCAATTGGTCAGAACAGCATTGTATAGACCTAAGCACGGGTGCTTCCTGTTTTAGTTTCTGCCTATAGGAGGGGAGCAAGATGGAGTCATGGTCAGATTTGCCAAAAGGAGGGTGGAGGAGGGCCTTGTATGCATTGCGGAAGTTAGAGTAGCAATAGTCAAGCGTGTTAATTACTCGTGTACAGCAATCGATATGCTAATAGAATTTAGGTAGCCTTGTTCTCAAATGAGCTTTATTAAAATCCCCAGCTACAATAAATACAGCCTCGGGATATATGGTTTCCAGTTTGCATAAAGTCCAGTGAAGTTCCTTGATGGCCGTCTTGATATCCGCTTGCGAGGGGATATACATGGCTGTTACGATAACCGAGGAGAGTTCTCTTGGGAGATAATATGTTCAGCATTTGATTGTGTCCTCACAATAGGCCTAGGCCATGTGAACAAAAGGACTTGACTTCCTGTATGTTGTTACAATTACACCATGAGTCGTTAATCATGAAACATACACCCCGACTTTCTTCTTACTGGAGAGATGTTTATTCCTGTCAGCGCAATGCACTGAAAGTCCTGTTGGCTGTATGGACTCCGATAGCATGTCCCCAGCTTGCCATGTTTCCGTGAAACAGAGTATGTTACAATCTCAGATATCTCTTTGGAAAGCAACTCTTGCCCAGATTTCGTCGACTTTGTTAACTAGGGACTGGACATTAGAGAGTAATATACTCGGGAGTGGTGGGTGGTGTTCGCGCATCCGAAGACCGCTCTGGCACCCTCTCCTCCGGCAGGGTTGTTTTTGGTCGGCCTCTGGATTCAGTTCAAATGCCCTGGGATGTTCAGACAAAGGATCTTCTTTGGGAAAGTCGTATTCCTGGTCGTAGTGCTGGTTGTGCTGGTAAGTTAACGTCTCTCTAATATCCAATAGTTCTTCCCGGTTGTATGGAATAACACTTAAGATTTTATGGGCTAACAATGTAATAAAGAATACATAAAAAACATAATACCACACAGTTTCATAGGGACATCACACACACACACACACACTGCATTGTGTATATAGCAGTCAGCAGAGAATACTGTGATCTAGATATGTGGTTTATTCAGAATTACACTTGACCCCTCAGAAATGGCACTAGGCTTACCTTCTTGCCCAGATCCTCCAGCTCTTCCCCCAGCCTAGAGGTCACAGACATCTGACGACCACGCTTCCCATCAGACACAGATGACCTGGACACAGGAAACAGTCAATCACTGCTCTGCTCCCCTACACCACCACAACACACGCTCCTATATTAATGACAATCAGTTCAGAAAAAGTATGCTATACATGACCTAAAGAGCTTCTCTCACAGTTCATATGAGCCGCTTGGGACCTCCTCATTCAGTTCATCCCTCTCAGCCTGCTTCCATAACCGCTTCCGAGAGATTGCTACATAATAACATGATATGGTAAGCATTATTGAGAATCACTGCACTGAAAGAAAATATTCCTTAGGTTTAGCTCTACTAATAAAGCCACTTTCAAACGTTCTTCAGTCAGTCAATACAGGTATCTCCAAACCAGTTCTACAAACTTCTGTATTACCTGCTTTGTAGTTCTTCTCCAAATTTTCTGAGAGATTGTTCAGGCTCATTTTCCTCATGATATCCAGTGTGATTCGCACAGCTCCCTCATCGCCGTAACTCTCCACCATCTTATCCACTGTGACCTGTCTGTTAGCATTCTCCAGCTGGCTCTTTGGGATGCTAGGAAATCCATCCAACACATGCCCCTTTAAGTACCACTGAAATGTCTCCAGCTCGCCTGAATCCAGATGCTGAAAACTCAGCAGCAGCAGTTCGGGAACATTCGCCATTTTAGATCACTAGACATAATCAGAACAGTATAGCAATCTATTTATTTGTACTAGGTAAGCCTGTGGTGGTGAGCATGATAATTGAACATCAACAGTCTGTTCAACAAAGAAGCTATGAGAACAAATATATCTACTTCCTTGGAAATATTTCTATGTTGGTGGATTGTTAAATCATTATTTTGTTGCTTATGTTGATTTTCCTACTAATCAACTAGCCTATTATTGCCCTGACCAAGATAGGCAAAGTTAACCCCGCCCCCCCCCAAAAAAATTTTTTAATTAAAAAATACAATTATGTTATTCTTACCTTTCTGGTAACAGAAATGTTAGCTTTTCCTATAGTCGTTGTGTTCCTCTAGAACGTGAAACGTAAAGGCAGTAGGTATGAGCAGCTTCTCACCACTGATTCTAGGGAGGAGGAAGTTGAAAAAAGTTTCCCAGGATTTAAAGCAGAAGCTTGAAATGTAGAGTGACAGAAAGTGGCTTTAGCAGTGGATACATAGGAGGAGAAGTTAGAGGGGGAGTGGCCAGAAGTTTAGTTCCCCCCATTTTCACTCAGCTGCCCCCAGCCCTATTCTGTGAGCATGCAGTGAGTCACTCAGCCACGGAACAGGAAGGGGGGGTTGAACCGAAAGTGGGGAAAGGGGACAGTAAGAGTCAAAGGACGCGGAAAGGGAAGAGAGTAGGGTCGAAGAGGCAGAGACAGGAGAGATTATAGGATAGAAGAAGAGAGAGTCTTGGGAGAGAGAGAGTGAATATTGCTCTAGTAAATATCAGGTCAAGCACATTGTCTTACTTGTAAGTGGGAGGGGGCTGGGAAAGGGTGAAGTTAAATCAAATCAAAGTTTATTTGTCACGTGTGCCGAATACAACAGGTAATAGACCTTACAGTGAAATGCTTACTTACAGGATCTAACCAAAAAAAAGTATGTGTGTGTGTGTGTGTGTGTGTGTTTGTAGTTAGTAAAGAAATAAAACAACAGTAAAAAGACATTTGAAAATAACAGTAGCAAGGCTATATACAGACACCGGTTAGTCAGGCTTATTGAGGTAGTATGTACATGTAGGTATGGTTAAAGTGACTTTGCATATATGATGAAAAGAGAGTAGCAGTAGTGTAAAAAGAGTGGTTGGCGGGTGGTGGGACACAATACAGATAGCCCGGTTAGCCAATGTGCGGGAGCACTGGTTGGTTGGGCCAATTGAGGTAGTATGTATATGAATGTATAGTTAAAGTGACTGTGCATATAAGATAAACAGAGAGTAGTAGCAGAGTAAAAGAGGGGTTGGGGGGAGGGCACACAATGCAAATAGTCCGGGTAACCATTGGTTACCTGTTCAGAAGTCTTATGGCTTGGGGGTAAAAACTGTTGAGAAGCCTTTTTGTCCTAGACTTGACACTCTGGTACCGCTTGCCATGCGGTAGTAGAGTGAACAGTCTATGACTGGGGTGGCTGGGGTCTTTGACAATTTTCAGGGCCTTCCTCTGACACCGCCTGGTTTAGAGGTCCTGGATGGCAGGCAGCTTTGCCCCAGTGATGTACTGGGCCGTACGCACTACCCTCTGAAGTGCCTTGCGGTCGGAGGCCGAGCAATTGCCGTACCAGGCAGTGATGCAACCATGCTCTCGATGTTGCAGCCTTTTGAGGATCTCAGGACCCATGCCAAATATTTTTAGTTTCCTGAGGGGGAATAGGCTTTGTCGTGCGTTTGGACCATTCTAATTTGTTGTTGATGTGGACACCAAGGAAATTGAAGCTCTCAACCTGCTCCACTAGAGCCCCGTCGATAAGAATGGGGACGTGCTCGGTGCTCCTTTTCCTGTAGTCCACAATCATCTCCTTGGTCTTGGTTACGTTGAGGGATAGGTTGTTATTCTGGCACCACCCTGCCAGGTCTCTGACCTCCTCCCTATAGGCTGTCTCGTCGTTGTCGGTGATCAGGCCTACCACGGTTGTGTCGCCAGCAAACTCAAAAGAGGAAAAGAGTGGAAAAAAATGAATCTAAATCAGCCTTCATGAGGTTGAATTCGCCGAGTAACGATGAGTGGTGAGACCTAGGCTTACTGGTAAAATGCACCTGAGGGGGTACTTGAGGGGTTCTCTGGGATGAGGAAAATGTACTTGGTGCACAGAAGGCTGCTGAAGGGAGGATGGCTCATAATAACGGCTTGACTGGAGTAAATGGCATGGTATCAACAACATGAAACCATGTGTTTGATGTATTTGATACCATGCCATTAATTGCTTTCCAGCCATTACTATGAGCCCATCGTCATTTACTGTGTGATGTTACATCATTAGTGAACACTAGATGGTGCCATCTACCACAGCTGTTAAATAAGCTGTTATTTAGGCCTACTGACACAGATGATAATTTTAGCTGGGATAAAAACATTAAGCTTTATTTGTCCGGCTGCTTTCTATTTCTGAATCACAGGAAGAGCAACTAGATATGTATTATTATGTAACTTCATCAGTAAATCTGTGATGCAGTGGAGTAATTATAATTAAAGGTGCAATATGTAACCTTTTGGGCTACCTTA
Organism: Oncorhynchus kisutch; assembly: GCF_002021735.2. Lineage (NCBI taxonomy): Eukaryota > Metazoa > Chordata > Actinopteri > Salmoniformes > Salmonidae > Oncorhynchus > Oncorhynchus kisutch. The sequence continues at coordinate 28,360,999 of NC_034192.2, read as the reverse complement.
CTAAATTCACATAGAAATGTGACTGACTTTGTCATGGAAAGCAAGTCTAAGATGCGGTAGATCTGTTCTATGTGCGCTATTTCTATGTTTTCCGTTCTTAAATTTAGCTTTTGCATCTTTTACTTCTGGTTTTGTACACCAGCTTCAAACAGCTGAAAATATAATATTTGCGGTAATGGAAAAAGCGGTTTACAGCGGTTTAGATGGTACAATGATTCTCCACGCAACGACTGCTTGTTTTGTCACATAAACTGAAATGAGTTGAGCTATTAGAATTTTAGCAACCAGGAATTGCAATTTCTGCATATTGCACCTTTAAACTGTGTGTGTGAGATCGAGGTCAGAGATAGACAGTCAGAAATGTTTTGTCCGTTTCATACTGTTTCTAGCTTGCTTTATCTCCCCTCTTACGCAGGAAGAGAGGGGTCAGTCACCATGATGAAAGAGAAAACCTTGTTAGAAGAACAAATCTAAAAACAGCGGCAGGTGTAGCAACAAGGAGGGAATAAAAGGTACTGAGGTCACATAGGGAGGAATCCGGGGGAAATAGGTCACATCCGGGGGAAATAGGGAGTTAAAGCAGTACCAGATATGCAGTGTAGTCACGGCTTTGCAAATAATAAAAAGAAAAATACCTCGGCTTTAATGGATGTTTCAAGTCTCTGACTTCTGCATGTTAATTACAAAAGAATAAAGCCTTCCCTGGGCATCTTTACCCCGAGTGCCTCCACTCCACCCCTCCACTCTGAGGAGGGATTTCTTTTGTCCTTTTGGGTGCTTTTTCAAATCTTTTGAAAAAGTCCTGCCTCATTATGCTGCGTGACATGCCTTATAAAGAAAGGAGGGAATGGTAAAAGGGTGGTAATAATGGAACAAATGTGGGTGGTATTCTCTCTGCGCCCGTCCCCCCGGGGGAGAAAGGTGGCTGTACTATCCCACTGGGCACGGAAATCAATTCAACGTCTATTCCACATTGATCAACGTAATTTCATTGAAATGACGTGAAAACAACGTTGATTCAACCGGTGTGTGCCCAGTGGGATATCAGCACTGTGACTAGACCTGTTGGCTCAATTTACTTCTATTTCCTCAGCATTATCCACCACAGTAGAGTGAGGGAGGTCTTCCATGGCAGTGTGAGTGAAATAGAGGGATGAGCTGGCTTGTCTGTTTGTCCGTTTCTGATCCAACAGACGGGTGAATTCAGGCACAAAAATGATGGATGATGCATGTACTATACATGCATTCCTCCTCAACAGGCCTAATACACTCACCTAGAAAACATGCATCCATGTGTGTTGTTTTGGTATGGGGCCCTGGCTAGCTCAGAGGAAATGCGATGCGATAGATGGAGTTTTATTTGATGAGATTGGATGTGATGCGGTGTTATCACATTGATGGAAGGAGAGCATGACAGACTGTCTGTTTGAGAGAGAGGGGGAGAGCGAGAGTACTCACCACACAGCTGGCTCCGCTCCCATGGACATGAGAAGCAGGGAGGGAGTCAGGACAGATGGTGCCCAACTGGCTCTACGGTTACCAGCCAGACTACAGCTCGGCTGCGTGTCACACAGACACATAGACGACACTGGAAACTGGCAAATTATTCTACAATGTTTTCCTGTGTCATATTGGAAGTAAATTATAGTTGAAGTCGGAAGTTTACATACACTTATGTTGGAGTCATTAAAACTATTTTTTCAACCATTCCACACATTTCTTGTTAACAAACTATAGTTTGGGCAAGTCAGTTAGGGCATATACTTTGTGCATGACACAATAATTTTTTCAAAAAATTGTTTACAGACAGATTATTTCACTTATAATTCACTGTATCACAAATCCAGTGGGTCAGAAGTTTACATACATTAAATTGACTGTGCCTTTAAACAGCTTGGAAAATTCCAGAAAATGATGTCATGGCTTTAGAAGCTTCTGATAGGTTAATTGACATCATTTGAGTCAGTTGAAGGTGTACCTGTGGATGTGTTTCAAGTCCTACCTACAAACTCAGTGCCTCTCAAAATCAAAAGAAATCAGCCAAGACCTTCGAAAAAACTGTAGACCACCACAAGTCTGATTCATTCTTGGGAGCAATTTCCAAACGCTTGAAGGTACCACGTTAATCTGTACAAACAATAGTACGCAAGTATAAACGCCATGGGACCACACAGCCGTCATACCGCTCAGGAAGGAGACGCGTTCTGTCTCCTAGAATTGAATGTACTTTGGTGCAAAAAGTGCAAATAAATCCCAGAACAACAGCAAAGGACCTTGTGAAGATGCTGGAGGAAACAGGTACAAAAGTATCTATATCCACAGTAAAACGAGTCCTATATCGCCATGACCTGAAAGGCCGCTCAACAAGGAAGAAACCACTGCTCCAAAACCACCATAAAAAAGACAGACTACATTTTGCAGCTGCACATGGGGATTAAGATCGTACTCTTTGGAGAAATGTCCTCTGGTCTGATGAAACAAAAATAGAACTGTTTCGCCATAATGACCATTGTTATGTTTGGAGGAAAAAGGGGGAAGCTTGCAAGCCGAAGAACACCATCCCAACCATGAAGCATGGGGGTGGCAGCATCTTGTTGTGGAGGTGTTTTGCTGCAGGAGGGACTGGTGCACTTCACAAAATAGATGGCATCATGAGGTAGGAAAATGATTTGGATATATTGAAGCAACTTCCAAAGTTGTGGCAAAATGGCTCAAAGTATTGGAGTGGCCATCACAAAACCCTGACCTCAATCCTATAGAAAATGTGTGGTCTGACCTGAAAAAGCGTGTGCGAGCAAGGAAGTCTACAAACGTGACTCAGTTACACCGGCTCTGTCAGGAGGAATGTACCAAAATTCAGCCAACTTATTGTCCTCTATTCCCATTATTTTGTTTTGCAAACACTTTCAAGGTTTCTCTTTACATTGTGATATTGTTTTACAATCTGTTTTTGGTCGTGGTTGTGATTAGATGTCTTTCCCATATGCAGATAGGTAACAGGTTCAAACAAGCTCAACCCCCACAGCTATAGCTACTGTTTGGCACCATTCACTGCAGCTGGCTAGAACACAGCACGGCTTAGAGAACGAGCGTAAGGCCGTAACATGGGAAACATACTGTACATTTCCTACCATCAGGAGAAACCGCAACAGTGTGAGTAACTACCATGTGCCTAATCAGATCATACTAATCTGTTTATTTTAAATAGTCAGAGGTTCGTTTCCCTTTTATTCCAACCGTGTACCATATATCCTGACTCTTGTCATTGCACTGAATACTCTTTGATCAAAGAGTGATAGGAGACTCAATTCAATTACAAAGTGTATTGAAGCCGTAAACCAAACTGCAGTACCACTGCACATTTATGCGGTTGTTTCAAGTTTGAATGGTCTCTAAAACATCCAAAACAATATAATAGCTGTGTCTTGGTCCATTAGTCCAAGATGTGTGTCAATTGATTTGGGCAAGTGGGTTGTGGGAAATTAGTCTGAAGCTGGGCTGTGGGGAATGAGTCTGAGTGCTTAGCTGGAAAATCCTGCTGTCCACACGGGCCAACATCTTCTACTGTGGCCCTGTCCTAGAGAGCTGACAGCTGTGGACATTCCAGTTTGATGAGCCCTTCCTGTGTTTTTTTTCTAAAAAATGTTTTTATTTCACCTTTATTTAACCAGGTAGGCCAGTTGAGAACAAGTTCTCATTTACAACTGCGACCTGGCCAAGATAAAGCAAGGCAGTGCGAAAAAAACACAGACTGTCATGTTCTGACCTTAGATCTTTTATTATGTCTTTGTTTTAGTATGGTTAGGGCGTGAGTTGGGTGGGTAGTGTCACACCCTGACCATAGTTTACTTGGTATGTTTCTATGTTTTGTTTGGTCAGGGTGTGATCTGAGTGGGCATTCTATGTTGGATGTCTAGTTTGTCTGTTTCTGTGTTTGGGCCTGATATGGTTCTCAATCAGAGGCAGGTGTTAGCCATTGTCTCTGATTGGGAACCATTTTTAGGTAGCCTGTTTTGTGTTGGGTTTTGTGGATGGTTGTCTCCTGTGTCAGTGTTTGTGCCACACGGGACTGTTTTGGGGTTTTAACGTTTCTTGTTTTGTATTCTGTTCATATATAGTTTCTCTGATTAAAGAACCATGAACTTTAACCATGCTGCATATTGGTCCTCCGATCCTTCTCGCCTCTTCGGAAGAAGAGGAGGAAATCTCTTACAGGTAGACAGTAGAAAAGAGCTATATACAGTGTGTGCAAATGCAGTACGATTAGGGAGGTATGTCAATAAATAGGCCATAGTGGTGAAATAATTACAATTTAGCATTAACACTGGAGTGATCGATGTGCAGATGATGATGTGCAAATAGAGATGCTGGGGTGCAAAAGAGCAAAAAAAGAACAATATGGGGATGAGGTAGTTGGGTGGGCTTTTTACAGATGGGCTTTGTACAGGTGCAGTGATCAGTAAGCTGCTCTGATAGCTGATGCTTTTAGTTAGTGAGGGAGATATGTCTCCAGCTTCAGTGACTTTTGCAATTCATTCCAGTCATTAGCAGCAGAGAACTGGAAGGAAAGGAGGCCAAAGGTTCGGGGATGACCAGTGAAATATACCTGCTGGAGCGCCTCCTACAGGTAGGTGTTGCTATGGTGACCAGTGAGCTGAGATAAGGCGGGGCTTTACCTAGCAAAGACTTATAGATAAACTGGAGCCAGTGGGTTTGGCGATGGACATGTAGTGAGGGCCAGCCAACAAGAGTGTACAGGTAGCAGTGGTGGGTAGTATATTGGGCTTTAGTGACAAAACGGATGGCACTGTGATAGACCACTCCCAATTTGCCGAGTAGAGTGTTGGAGGCTATTTTGTAAATGACATCACCGAAGTCAAGGATCGGTAGGATAGTCAGTTTTACAAGGGTATGTTTGGCAGCATGAGTGAAGGAGGCTTTGTTGCAAAATAGGAAGCCAATTCTTTGATTTAATTTTGGATTGGAGATGCTTATTGTGAGTCTAGAAGGAGAGTTTGCAGTCTAACCAGACACCTAGGTATTTGTATACAGAATGGTATCATCTGCATAGAGATGGATCAGAGAATCACCAGCATGGACTTTACAGTGTCCCTAAACTTTTTGGAATTAGTGCTACATGATGCAAATTTCTGTTTGACAAAGATAGCCTATGCTTTCCTAACTGACTGTGTATATAGGTTCCTGACTTCACTGAAAAGTTGCATATTCCGGGGGCAATTCGATGCTAATGCAGTACGCCACAGGATATTTGTGTGCTAGTCAAGGGCAGTCAAGTCAGGAGTGAACCAGGGGCTATATCTGTTCTTAGTTCTACATTTTTGAATGGGGCATGCTTATTTAAGATTGTGAGGAAAGCACTTTTAAAGAACAACCAGGCATCCTCTACTGATGTGATGAGGTAAATATCCTTCCAGGATACCCGCCAGGTTGATTAGTAAGGCCTGCTCGCTTCAGTATTTTAGGGAGCGTTTGACAGTGATGAGGGGTGGTCGTTTGACCACGGAACCATTACGGATGCAGGCAATGAGGCAGTGATCGCTGAGATCCTGGTTGAAGACAGCATAGGTTTATTTGGAGGGCAAGTTGGTCAGGATGATATCTCTGAGGGTGCCAATGTTTACGGATTTAGGGTTGTACCTAGTAGGTTCCTTGATAATTTGTGTTAGATTGAGGGCATCAAGCATAGATTGTAGGACTGACGGGGTGTTAAGTATATCCCAGTTTAGGTCACCTAACAGTACGAACTCTGAAAATAGATGGGGCGCAATCAATTCTCATATGGTGTCCAGGGCACAGCTGGGGGCTGAGGGGGGTCTGTAACAAGCGTGAGAATAAGACACTTATTTCTTAAAAGGTGGATTTTTAAAAGTAGAAGCTCAAACTGTTTGGGCACAGACCTGGATAGTAAGACAAAACTCTGCAGGCTATCTCTGCAGTAGATTGCAACTCTGCCGCCTTTGGCAATTCTATCTTTAAAAAATAAAAAATTACCCCCTTTTCGTGGTATCCAATTGTTATTAGTAATTACTATCTTGTCTCATTGCTACAACTCCGTACGGGCTCGGGAGAGACAAAGGTTGAAAGCCATGCATCCTCTGAAACACCACCCAACCAAGCCGCACTGCTTCTTAACACAGTGCGCCTCCAACCCTGAAGCCAGCCACACCCATGTGTCAGAGGAAACACCATGCACCTGGCTACCTTGGTTAGTGCTCACTGTGCCCGGCCCGCTGGTGCGCGATGAGACAAGAATATCTCTACCAGCCAAACCCTCCCTAACCAGGACGATGCTAGGCCAATTGTGCGTTGCCCCCACGGACCCCCCGGTCGCGACACAGCCTGGGCGCGAACCCAGAGTATCTGGTGGCACAGCTAGCACTGCAATGCAGTGCCCTAGACCACTGCTTCACCCGGGAGGCCCTAGCAATTCTATCTTGATGGAAAATGTTATAGTTGGGATGGAGATTTCAGAATTTTTGGTGGCCTTCCTAAGCCAGGACTCAGACAAGGCTAGGACATGAGGGTTGGCAGAGTGTGCTAAAGCAGTGAATAAAACAAACTTAGGGAGGAGGCTTCTGATGTTAACATGCATGAAACCAAGGCTTTTACGGTTACAGAAGTCAACAAATGAGAACGCCTGGGTGTAGAACTGGGGGCTACAGGGCCTGGGTTAATCTCTACATCTCCAGAGGAACAGGGTGGCAGATAGCCTAGTGTTTAGAGTGTTGGACTAGTAACCAAAAGGTTGCAAGATCGAATGCCTGAGCTGACAAGGTAAAAATCTGACGTTCTGCCCCTGAACAAGACAGTTAACCCACTGTTCCTAGGCTGCCATTGAAAATAAGAATTTGTGCTTAACTGCCCTTTTAAATTAAAAAAAAGGGGAAAAAAGGGGAAGAGTAGGATAAAGGTATGGCTAAAAGCTATAAGAACTGGTTGTCTAGTGCATAGGGAACAGAGATGAAAAGGAGCAGATTACTGGGCATGGTAGAATAGATTCAGGGCATAATGTACAGACAAGGGTATGGTAGGATGTGAGTATAGTGGAGGTAAACTTGCTTCGGGACAGAGGCGTTAGCCAACAGTAGCCACTCAGTTGCAGCTAGATAGCTGCGATGATCCGGTGTAATGGTCCAGAGCTTGCGGCAGGAAATCCGGTGATGTGGTAGAGAAAAGCAGTCCGATATGCTCTGGGTTGATATCACGCTGTGCAGACTGGCAGGTAATTCCAGTCTGCTAAAGCTAGAGCTAAAGCTGGCTAGTGTCTAGCTGCAACTGAGTGGCTACTGTTGGCTAACGCCTATAGGTGAAGGCCGCTAGCAGTGGCAAATAATGACTAGTAGCTAGTTTGTTGGCTAGCTTCTGATGGAGGTTCCAGTCCTGTGTGGGACAAGAAGCAGACTCTCTCCCACTGGCTCGTGGACCTCTGTCCCAAATAGCTCTGGCCCCCCTCCTCTCTCCTGAACCCATGCAGAGCAAAGCTCTCACCCTGCCTACAGTAGCTGGACTCACACCTACCTACATCCAGATCCGCACCCACATCCACACCCTTCCTCTCCTTAAGATAGTGCCATCTATTGTGAGATCAGTGCCTACCAGATGGCCTGCTGAGAAGAGCCATTCAGACAGACAGGATCCCAATGCAGTAGAGAGAATCATGTTGAGAAATCCATTGACCGACCTGAAATGTATCAGGAGCTCTACTTTAACTCCCATGAGAGTGAAGAGGACCTGTTGTTTGTTTGAATGCCCCGAGAGCTTTCCTGTGGCTCCTGCCTGTTGGACGTGTTGGAGCATGGAGGACAAGGCGTCATGGAGAGGTGTTGAACGTTGGTAATTTTTAGGAGTGTCAAGCAGATGGCCCGCTGCTCAACTGCCCCAGGATTGTCCACTGTGAAAGGTTCTCATCGCCTCTCCACCTCCACCGGGCTGCCATCTGTTCCACCCAGTCAAAATGGCTGGCACACAAGCCCTGCAGATGACAGTCACAGGTGCATGCAATGGCAGGATGACACAGGCCAGCTAACAAAATACTAAATACTATAGTATTCACTGTAGTGTTTTTGCAGACATGACTGAAGTATACTGTAGTATTTACAGTTCATTATAGGTTAAATACTACAATTTAAAAAAGCTATATAGTAATTACTGTATTGTTTTTGCAGACTGTAGTATGCAATATAGTAATTACTGTAGTGTTGCGGACTGTAGTATATATTATAGTAATAATTAGGACTGTAGTAATTACAGGTACAAAAAATCTAATAAATAAAGATAACCCTGACCTATGCGTCCAACCCCTCCGAACCACCCCCACACCCCAAAGAATGCATGCCTCCCACCCCTTCCCGTCCCACCCAACAACCTAGGTTGATAATCAGTCTGTAATGGTCCTGTGTGTAGCTGGTGTAGAGAGTCAGGCGCAGGACAGCAGATATGAGTAATTAACGTACTTTACTCAAAATATACGAAATAGAAAGCAATATAGCGAGCCCACAATAACGGACCGATGTACAAAGAACAATCACTCACAAACAAACATGGGTCACAGAGGGTTAAATAATAAACAGGTAATTTGGAGAGTGAAACCAGGTGTGTAAGACAAAGACAAAACAAATGGGGCCTCCCGGGTGGCGCAGTGGTTCAAACTCCCATACGGGCTCTGGAGACACAAAATTCAAAACAAAACAAACAAGCAAAAAGACAAAACAAATGGAAAATGAAAAGTGGATCAGCGGCGGCTAGAAGGCCGGTGACGTCGACCGCCGAACACCGCCCGAACAAGGAGAGGGACTGACTTCGGCGGAAGTCGTGACAGAACGCACGCCGACACTGACCGTGGGGATGACCCGAAGGACGAAGCGCATGGCGATCCAGATAGAGATGGTGGAACTCCCGCAGCAACGAATGGTCCAAGACTTCCTCCACCGGCACCCAGCATCTCTCCTCCGGACCGTACCCCTCCCACTCCACGAGGTACTGAAGGCCCCTCGCCTGACACCTCGAGTCCAGGATGGCTCGAACAGCATATGCCGGGGCCCCCTCGATGTCTAGAGGGGTCGGAGGAACCTCCCGCACCTCAGACTCCTGGAGTGGACCAGCCACCACCGGCCTGAGGACAGACACATGGACCGAGGGATTAATACGGTAATCTGAGGGAAGCTGTAACCTGTAGCATACCTCGTTCAGTCTCCTCAGGATTTTGAATAGCCCCACAAACCACGGGCCCAGCTTCCGGTAGGGCAGGGGAAGGGGCAGGTTTCGGTTCGAGAGCCAGACCCGGTCCCCTGGTGCGAACACCGGGGCCTCGCTGCGGTGGCGGTGGGCACTCGCCTTTTGCCGCCTCATGGCCCGTTGTAGGTGCACATGGGCGGTGTCCCAGGTCTCCTCTGAGCACTGAGCTCCTCTGGGAGCCTTGCACTGGGCGCACACCGAGCAGGAGGAAACATAAACCCTCACGTCCTTGGCCAAGGTGGACCACCAGTACTTCCCAGTAAGGCAACGCACCATCCGACCGATGCCAGGGTGACCAGAGGAGGGTGATGTGTGGCCCCAATAGATCAACCTGACACTGGGGGTGAGTGGGCTCTGTGCGTAACACCTGCTCGATGTCCGTGTCCAGCTCCCACACCACCGGTGCCACCAGGCAAGTGGCTGGAAGTATGGGAGTGTGATCCATGGACTGCTCCTCTGTGTCATACATCTGGGACAGTGCGTCTGCCTTAGCGTTCTGGGAACCTGGTCTGTAGGACAGAGGGAAATCAAACCGTGTAAAGAACATGGCCCACCTCGCCGCCCGGATATACTCCAGATTGCGGTGGTCAGTCCAGATGAGAAAAGGGTGTTTAGCCCCCTCAAGCCAATGTCTCCACGCCTTCAGAGCCTTGACAACTGCCAACAGCTCCCGGTCCCCCACATCATAGTTTCGCTCCCCCGGGCTGAGCTTCTTCGAAAAGAAAGCACTGGTGCGGAGCTTTGAATGTGTGCCCGAGCGCTGAGAGAGCACGGCTCCTATCCCAGCCTCGGACGCATCCACCTCCACTATGAACGCCAAAGGGGGATCCGGATGAGCCAGCACGGGAGCCCAGGTAAACAGAGCCTTCAGGTGACCAAAAGTCCTGTCCGCCTCAGAAGACCACTGCAGCTGCACCGTTCCCCCTTCAGCAGTGAACAAAACCCCGGATAAACCTCCGGTAGTAGTTGGCAAACCCTAGAAACCACTGCACTTCCATTACCGTGGTGGGAGTCGGCCAATTACGCACGGCTGAAATGCGGTCACTCTCCATCTCCACCCCTGAAGTGGAAATGCGGTACCCTAGGAAGGAGACGGACTGTTGGAAGAACAGACATTTCTCAGCCTTGACGTACAGGTCATGCTCCACCAGTTGACCAAGCACCCTGTGCACCAGGGACACATGCTCGGCGCGTGTAGCGGCGTATGTCAGAATGTCGTCGATATACACCACTACACCCTGCCCGTGCAGGTCCCGGAAAATCTCGTCAACAAAGGCCTGGAAGACTGATGGAGCATTCATCAACACGTACGGCATGACGAGGTACTCATAGTGCCCTGAGGTGGTACTAAATGCCGTCTTCCACTCGTCCCCCTCCCGGATGCGCACCAGGTTGTAAGCGCTGCTGAGGATACACATGACTCCTGGGAAGTATTGCATCTACCAGGAGATTTATCGCACAATCCCCCCGTCGATGGGGTGGTAATTTAGCTGGTGTAGAGAGTCAGGCGCAGGACAGCAGATATGAGTAATCAACGTACTTTACTAAAAATATACAAAATACATAGCAATATAGCGAGCCCACAATAACGGGGCGATGTACAATGAACAATCACTCACAAACAAACATGGGAAACAGAGGGTTAAATAATAAACAGGTAATTGGGAGAGTGAAACCAGGTGTGTAAGACAATGACAAAACAAATGGAAAACGGTGGCTAGAAGGCCGGTGACGTCGACCGCCGAACGCCGCCCGAACAAGGAGATGGGAAGTCGTGACACCTTGCTTGATGTGAATGAGAAATTCATTAAATTGGTGACATAGGCTGTTATAAGGCCGTTAGCTGGGATTTTTGTTCTGGTTAACAGGTTGGTGTCACCTATCATTCTGTCAACGATCAAAAAGGTGAGTTGGTGTTCAAAGGCGGCGTTTGGTCAAACAGGAATGCTTTGATACCAGAGGAGAGGGCACAGTCCCACAATAGAGAGTAGGAACATGAAGGCTGAGGCAGTGTGTTTTTGATGTTATTGTCATCCACCAGGATCCCACGCTCAATAAGAGACCCAACACACACTCTGGGTACAACATGTGCAGCTCACTACACAAAGAGTTTTTCAATAGCAGCAGCCGATCGGTTTCAAGACTGTTTGTACGGGCTTATCGTTAACAGAGAGCAAATACTGCAAGAACGTCCTTTCAGATCTGGTGGATTAGGGCTCATTTTCACACGGTTTAAAAAGCCAGACCCATAAATTAAATGCAGACTTCTGAAATGTATTACCATTATACATTATGAAACAACACTGACATCATATGTATAGTGTATACATTGTTAATATGTCCATTAATATTGTACATCCAAGGCTTACATTTCAGGAAGAATCTGAAAAAAAACATCCTTTCCAGGTGTCTCTTTGTAAATGTTCTCCATTCCACAGTCCACCAGGTGTCAACTGGTAGTTTTCAAGTGCCAGCATGCTATGCGATGTAACCTTGGTCAGCATTAGCAGGAGCCTGACAGCTGAGCCAGACCTATGCCCTGCAGCATGAAACCATCATATACATTTGACATTTTAGTCATTTAGCAGACAGTCTCATCCAGAGTAACTTACAGTTAGTGCGTTCATCTAAAGATGGCTAGTTGAGACAACCACAATTTACAGTAAACGACCACATACCACAGTCAACAACCACATATCAGAGTCAGTCTTCAGAGTAGGAGAAAGGCCATCAAGTGGCAGGGATGGCTGCTCCATTCTATAATGGCGCTGCATTTTATGAATTGATTTGCATCTGTTGGGCTCACGTCCTCTCATCAAAATAAACCTGCCTGGCTGCCATTGCTAAAGAGCCTGTTTATGTTACGTGGAAGGAAGAGGAGAGAGAGAGAGAGAAAGAGAGAGAGAGAGAGTGTCATGGCTGTCAGTTTAATTTTAGATGCATTGTTCAGTTCTTGGTTAGAGCAGTGAGAGGCAATGAAAGATTGACAGCAAGTTACAGTATTAGCACTATATAAAAGGACAAAATAAAACATGACCTTGACTAGAAATCCGGCCCATGAGATGGTTCAGAGTAAATATACAGTGCCTTAAGAAAGTATTCACACACATTCTGATTCAAGTTGATTGTCTTTTTTTTCAACGATCTACACAAAATAATCTGTAATGTCAAAGTGGAAGAGACATTTTTTGTTTAAGACTAATGAAATAAGTACTCAACCCCGTGGGTCAATGTATGTTGGATATTAATACATACACCTTTGGCAGAAATGATTTATTATTTATTATTATTTTGCCTGTGCTTAGTTCTATTCAGTTTATTTTTATCCCCCCAAAAACTCCCTAATCCTTGACGATGTCCCGCATATCCATAACATCATGCAGCCACCACGATGCTTGAAAATATGAAGAGTAGTATTCAGTGATGTGTTGTGGTGGATTTTCCGAAATCATAATTCAGGACAAAAAAGTGAAATTCTTTGTTACGTTTTCTGCAGTTATTACTTTATTGCCTTACTGCAAACAGAATGCATATCTTGGAATGTTTGTATTATTTTCACACTGTCATTTAGGTTAGTATTGTGGAGTAACTACAATGTTGTTGAGCCATCCTCAGTTCTCTCCTCTCACAGCCATTAAACTCGGTAACAGTTTTAAAATCATCAGGTGTAATCCCTGAACGGTTTTATTCCTCTCCGGCAACGGAGTTAGGAAGGACGCCTGTATCTTTGTAGTGACTGAGTGTATTGATACACCATCCAAAGTGTAATTAATAACTTCACCATGCTCAAAGGGATTTTCAGTGTCTGCTTTTTTTGCCATTCTTTGCGAGGCATTGGAAAACCTCCCTGGTCTTCGTGGTTGAATATGTGCTTGATATTCACTACTACTACTTACAGATAATTGTATGTGTAGTGTAAAGAGAGAGGGTAATCATTCAAAAAAGAATGTTAACCACTATTATTAAACACACAATGAATCCATGCAACTTATTAAGTGACTTGTTAAGCACATTTCTACTCCTGAACAGGCTTGCCACAACAAAGGGGTTGCATGTTTTTTGGTTGTACCTTTATTTAACTAGGAAATTCAGTTAAAGACAACTTATTTACAAAGACAGCCTAGGAACAGTGGGTTACCTGCCTTGTTCAGGGGCAGAATGACATATTTTTATCTTGTCAGCTCAGGGATTCGATCCACCAACCTTTCGGTTACTGGCCCAATGCTCTAACTGCTAGGCTACCTGCCACCCCATGTCTTGAGTAAAAACTTATTGACTCAAGACATTTCAGCTTAGAATTGTTTCAATTTTTTAAATTTAAAATAACAAAATTCCACTTTGACATTGTGGGGTATTGTGTCTAGATCAGTGGTGCAAAATCAAATTTAATCCATTTCAAATTCAGGCTGTAACACAAAATGTGGAAAAACTCAAGGGGTGTATGTCACGACTCCTACCGAAGGTGGCTCCCCTTCCTGTTCGGTTGGCGCTCGGCGGTGGTCGCCACTGGCCTACGAGTTGCCACTGATCACTTTTCCCCTTTTCTGTTTATTGGTTTCACCTGTGTTTGTTTTAGGCTGATTGGCTGGGCTTTATTTACCAGCAGGCCACCTGTGTGGGATTGCTCGATGTACATGTGTACACGTCTGTGTGTCACGGTTTTCCCATGTGTTTGGGTTGTTTGCTGGACTGTTTAAGTCCCCCGTGTTTGGGGCATTTGCTTTGGTTGGCGTATGTTCACCGTTGTTGTGCATTAAAAGTTAGCACTACCCTGAACTCTCTGCTTCCTGCGCCTGACTTCTCACCCACTCCACCCCGGGTGTTACAGTGTAAATACTTTCTGAAGGCACTGTATATTTCGAGGGGGGTGATCTCAATTGACCTTGATATGACTGCAATTAAATAAAACATTTGTAAAAATGATAATGGACCTACATTTACAGCCTATTCACTCTGTCCAGCTTGCTAACAGTCATCGAAACTAAAGCCAGACAGCATAAAAAATCTTTTGACAATCTTTTGCCAATTTTGACAGCAAGGAAATATAAGACATTTTAAGTGCAGCCATCCAGACCTCGGTGAAGACCGAATGCAGCCAGCAGAGACTAAATTAGTTTGACACTCCTGTTCTAAAGTATCTGCTGCCCGTTGTGATTCTTCCTCTAATAACCAACAGCAAAAAAATGGATGGATATGCAAAGATAGGCGTATGTGTTTATGCCTCAATTGTGTCATACAATGACAATGCTGTTGTCAGGCAGAACAGCCCTGTTTTAGATTAAGAGTCTACATGTTCGATTACGTCCCTGGTAAAAGGTGATTATGGTCAATAACAATAACAGTAAAGGGGAATGCGCACCATCAACCCTGTTCTAACCATGCAGTAGATAGCACCTGAGATCCAGTTGGTTGCCAGCTAGCCTAGCGAGCACTTTATGACATTTACAGTAATTTGTAGGTCTGCTATAGCACTAATCACATTCCTCCACCGTGCCCCTTATACTGTAGCTGCAATCTTCTCCGGCCAAAGGTTATATTCCCTCCTCTTCCTATCATTCCCTCTCCTCATCCTAATTCCCAATGACATGAGAGTGTATTTTCCTGGGATGACTGCGTTCCCTATCTATATCAGTCATCCAAAGCAGCCCGGTTGAAAGAGTTTTTTTCAAATGTTTTCTAATCCCTCACTGTCTTCTCGATAATCACAGCTGCCAAGAGGCGGCTGCTCCGTCCCTCTGATCGCTGTCTTGTCAGATTAGTTACACAGCGTCTCAGAGCATCTTGAAGACTCTAAATTTGACCTCTGTCAGGAGAGGACTGAGAGGAGTAAATCTAACTAGCATTGGTCGATAGAATTACAATGTCAAGGCCAACAAACTATATCACCGGACCCTGCAACATAAAGTCGAACGTAAAACGAGCTTTACGTCACGTGGCTGAATCCTTCCTTACATAAAAATGCCAATTTCTTTACCATCCAGAGTCACAAATGATTGTCTTTGACCGAGGATGTATTGTCCCTTGTCATTGTCACTGTTATATTTTCCTTTTGTTTCACGATCCAGTGAAATGTATTTCCCCTAAGAGGCTAAGAGAGGGGAAACAGGGGGGGGGCTGGTATCCTGGCAGCCCACCACCCCCCCACCAGCCAACTCAAGGACATGCTGACCTCTCTGAGTGTATGACCCCACTACCACAGCACACATCTCCTAGCAGGTCATTGGTTCCCCCATCATGCTCTCTGATTTATCCCCTAATCCCCAAGGAGTGCCGCCCACCTTCTGACCATCTGCTCACCAAGATGAGAAAGAAAGCTATTAAAGCTTGATTAGAAAACTACATCATTTAGTGCACCCGAGACACAGCCCCCCTAGGAGAGGACCCTACAATGCAGCTCCTACATTTATTGTGCTCTTTTATTAGTTTTATTATATTCTTGTTTTATTTATTTATTAAATGTATTTATTTATGTTCTATGTTTTATTCAGTATTTTGTGGGTGTCTCAGAGAGAGAGAGAGAGACATTTGGACTTGGGCATGGTTCAGAGCCATATTTGCTATATGGATGGCAGAACCCCCCCCCCCAAAACTACTATAGTATAATATGGTATAAATACTATAGTATTCATTGTAATGTTTTGGCGGACTTTCCTGTAGTATTCACTGTAGTGTTTTTGCTGACAATACTGTAGTATTAACTGTAGTGTTGCGGACATGACTGTAGTATACTGTAGTATTTACAGTTTACTGAAGTATAAATACTGTAGTAAAAAGACTGTACTATATTTAAGTGATGTGTTTGTAGCCGACGTTTGGAGGTTATATTGGCACGAGTGTTGTTAGGCCCGAGACAAAGTCGAGGCCAATATATACTCCAAACACAGGCTTCGAGGGCATTAACGGGTTACCAACATATTCAAATAATGATTGACATCTTTTCAATAAAAACGTTATTTTGATACGTTTATTCATACTATTTTATCTTTCTACAAGATAGAATCCTGGACACAAATTTAGGGTTGCTACCCAAGCTGGGTGGTTGTTCGTTCTATCGGTTCGGTTGCTAGAGACGCTACCCAGTCATTCAGTCTTTTTGTTCTGTATCTATCGTTCATTCTAAATGTTCCATTGCCATACTGGCTGGCAGCGTTCTTATCCCTTGCTTGCTAGCTAACCAACTACGGCTAATTTACAGTCACGTCAAAAAGCAGCCAGAATAACAGCAAAGTAGCCGCATTTGCATTTGTTTAAGCTGTTTTCTAGTGACATTTATTTGGATACATCCATAACATTGAGCTAATGAGGCACGATTTCGCCTGACATAGAAAATTTGATCACTCGCCAGGACACAGATGATAGC
Organism: Oncorhynchus kisutch; assembly: GCF_002021735.2. Lineage (NCBI taxonomy): Eukaryota > Metazoa > Chordata > Actinopteri > Salmoniformes > Salmonidae > Oncorhynchus > Oncorhynchus kisutch. Next base: position 28,344,384 of record NC_034192.2, on the reverse strand, counting down.
TAACAACACAGCCAACCAATCACTGAAGCTGGAAAGACTGCAAACTAGCTGCACTTCTTTTGTTGTACCCTTTTTCAATTGACATTTCTTTGTATGTATCCATAAAAATGATGCCAACTGATTGATGATTTAGACTGGCTGAGAAATGCTGCCTGTCTGTCTCATCCCAACTCCCAACACATTCATTAATTTGGGACAGCTGGAGATCCAATTTGAATATTGAAACTATGTTGCAAATGTCGGAGAGACAGACTGCAAGGTATATATAATTCTTTGCTAGAAATGTGGGATAATGTCTAGATGCTTTTTATAGTGGAGATGGCTGGGCTGATGAGACAGTGGATTGCTCAGTCAGATGGATCAGAGTAAATAGGCATTTTAACGTCATAGATTTAGCCGGTGGTAAATTGTGGAATAGACACCGGTTGGAAAGCGATTTTAACCAATCAGCATTCAGGATTAGACCCACCCGTTGTATAAACTATTGTCACGTTCTGACCTTAGTTCTTTTATTATGTCTTTGTTTTAGTATGGTCAGGGCGTGAGTTGGGTGGGTTGTCTATGTTCCTTTTTCTATGTTTTGGGATTTCTTTGTTTGGCCTGGTATGGTTCTCAATCAGAGGCAGCTGTTTATCGTTGTCCCTGATTGCGAACCATATTTAGGTAGCCTGGTTTCACTTTTGAGTTGTGGGTGATTATTATTGTCCGTGTTAGTTTTTGTTACCACACGGGACCGTTTCGTTTGTTTCACTTTGTTATTTAGTATTTTTGTAGTGTTCAGTTTGTCTTATTAAAATGGACACTTACAACGCTGCAAATTGGTCCGATCTCTCTTACTCCTCATCAGAGGAAGACGACGAATGTTACAGAATCACCCACCACCAAAGGACCAAGCAGCGTGGTAACGGGCAGCAGCAGCAGCAGCAGCGATCTCAGGACTCCCGGACATGGGAGGAGATTCTGGATGGAAAGGGACCCTGGGCACAGGCTGGAGAATATCTCCGCCCCAATCCTGAGCTGGAGGCAGCGAAAGCTGAGAGGCGGTGGTGTGAGGAGGCAGCACGGCAGCGCAGCTGGAAGCCCGAGAGGCAGCCCCAAAAATGTATTGGGGGGGCACACGGGGAGTATGGCGAAGCCAGGTAGGAGACCTGCGCCAACTCCCCGTGCTTACCGTGAAGAGAGAGGGACCGGGCAGGCACCATGTTATGCCGTGAGGCGCACGGTGTTCCTGGTGCGCTGGCATAGCCCGGTGCAATACATAGCAGCGCCTCGTATCGGCCGGGCTAGAGTGGGCATCGGGCCAGGTGCCATGAAGCCGGCTCAGCGCTTCTGGTCTCCAGTGCGTCTCCTCAGGCCGGGGTACATGGCACCAGCCTTACGCATGGTGTCCCTGGTTCGCCAGCACAGCCCAGTGCGGGCTATTCCACCTCGCCGCACTGGCCTGGCTACGGGGAGCATTCAACCAGGTAAGGTTGGGCAAGCTCGGTGCTCGAGAGCTCCAGTGCGCCTTCATGGTCCGGTCTATCCGGTGCCACCTCCATGCACCAGCCCTCCGGTGGCAGCCCCCTGCACCAGGCTGTCTCTCCGTCTCCTCCCTACAGGTGCTCCCGCCTGTCCAGTCCTGCCAGAGTCTTCCTCATGCCCTGAGCTGCCAGAGTCTCCCGTCTGCCCTGAGCTGCCAGAGTCTCCCGTCTGCCCTGAGCTGCCAGAGTCTCCCGTCTGCCCTGAGCTGCCAGAGTCTCCCGTCTGCCCTGAGCTGCCAGAGTCTCCCGTCTGCCCTGAGCTGCCAGAGTCTCCCGTCTGCCCTGAGCTGCCAGAGTAGCCCATCTGCCCTGAGCTGCCAGAGTCTCCCGCCTGTCCGGTCCTGCCAGAGTCTCCCGCCTGTCCAGTCCTGCCAGAGTCTCCCGCCTGTCCAGTCCTGCCAGAGTCTCCCTCATGCCCAGTCCTGCCAGAGTCTCCCTCATGCCCAGTCCTGCCAGAGTCTCCCTCATGCCCAGCGCTGCCAGAGTCGCCCGTCTGTCCTGAGCTGCCAGAGTCGCCCGTCTGTCCTGTTATGTCTTTGTTTTAGTATGGTCAGGGCGTGAGTTGGGTGGGTTGTCTATGTTCCTTTTTCTATGTTTTGGGATTTCTGTGTTCGGCCTGGTATGGTTCTCAATCAGAGGCAGCTGTTTATCGTTGTCCCTGATTGAGAATCATATTTAGGTAGCCTGGTTTCACTTTTGAGTTGTGGGTGATTATTATTTTCCGTGTTAGTGTTTGTTTCACTTTGTTATTTTGTATTTTTGTAGTGTTCAGTTTGTCTTATTAAAATGGACACTTACCACGCTGCAAATTGGTCCGATCTCTCTTACTCCTCATCCGAGGAAGACGACGAACGTTACAACTATAGTAATTACTATAGTGTTTTTGCAGACTGTAGTATACTGTAGTGTTTTTGCACACTTTAGTAGTCTGTAGAATCTACTGTAGTGTTTTTGCAGACATTACTGTAAAATGTGTGGTTTATTATATTTGACATTAATAGTGAGGGCTTTCTCCTTAAGGAAACCTACTATCGGGTATCAAGGTAAGACCCAGATGCAGACCGTGTCGAAGTAACAATGTTTATTACATCAACAGAGGCAAAGGTACAGGACGGCAGGCAGGCTCAGGGTCAGATTAGGAAGGGTTGGTAATCCAGAGGTGGGGCAAAGGTACAGGACGGCAGGCAGGGTCAGGCAGAGTGGTCAGGCAGGTGGGTACAGGGTTAAGAAAAGAGAGACTGGGGAAAGGCAGGAGTTGACACAAAGATGCTGGTAGGCTTGACAAACAAGACAAACTGGCAACAGACAAACAGAGAACACAGGTATAAATACACAGGAAATAATGCGGAAGATGGGCGACACCTGGAGGGGGGTGGAGACAATCACAAAGACAGGTGAAACAGATCAGGGTGTGACACCTACTGGACAAAAGAGCACATTTTCCATAACCTGTAGGTAGGTAGGACTGAGTTCTGAACAGATAGTTCAGAGCTTCTTCTCTTTTCTTTAATCTGTAGGAAACACAATACATGTTTTACACATGGCATGTAGTTTTCTCACCTAGTATTCTGTAGTGTGCTGTAGTATTTACTCTGTAGTATACTAGTATACAATTCTATATCGTAAGTACTGTAGTATTATATCATGTGCGTATGGCCAGCAACCCAGGCTGTCATTGAAAAGATGTGGGGAAATGAGGACAACCATAGTGCCAAGGCATACATTTTTTTCGAGTATAAAAATAAACCTGTCAGTGAGAGAGAGAAAAATAGCCCCAATTTTCCACACAATCGCCAGTCGATCCTCTATTTTAAATGACCTTTCCACGTAAGCAGTTGAGTAATCATTTATGATGAATTGAGAGCAGGCCAAGTGCAGGTAAAGTAAAAGTACTTTCTCATGTTTCTAAAGAAGACCGTATTTAACTAGAAGACAATAGCACAACTCCCTCTTAATGAGCCATTGCGTGTGTACATTAGGTGTCACTCCAGCTAATTGTCACTGTGGCAGATTTGCTCATCAGTGCCAATCCAATTTCCCAGCACAACTACTGCAGCCACATGCATGTATAGAGCGCTTCGAGCGCTGTTATACCTGTTCTCACCAGACAAGAGCCTCACACACACACCCAGGTAGGTAGAGAGACTTGTCAGAACACAACACACTCGTGTGTGTGTGCGAGTGTGTGTGTGTGTGTGTGCGTGTGTGTGCGTCTGCGTGTGTGTGCGTCTGCATGTGTGTGTGCGTGTGCGTGTGTGTGTGTGTGTGTGTGCGTGTGTGTGCATCTGCATGTGGGTGTGGAGTCCTCAAATGATACGTTAAGAGACATAACATACATTGTTGATAGAATTAATGCTAAACAAACATGTAACAGTTTTTTGGGTCAAAAGCCATATTTTGGAATTATACACTATCAAGATATTATGCTTGGTTTGACGTCAGTATCTCTTCACTGACTCCTTCCTTTCTCCTTAGCAAGATCTTAGACTACTTTGACTCTTTCTACTTCTGTGACCTTCCCTAACCCTCTGTGTTCCAGCAGAATGAATTTGGCCCTCATTACACCCCCAGTTATCCTGTGTCGTCTGTCTGTGTTGACTTGGGGCAGTGACTCAGCACCCCTTCATCTGCTGTGTTTTCCTGGCTATGGTCCTGCTTCACTGAGAACAGGTGGGCTTCCTCCTTCCCTCCTTACTTCCTTCCCTCCATTGAGGAAGGAGGCCGCCGCTGTCACTGAGTGACCTGAGTCACTGCTAACCTTTGATTTAGCCAAAGCAGCAAACACACGACAGGTCACCCATGCAACTGCTTGTTACCAGTATCTTTCAAAGTCCCTGGAATTGTTACAGTATACATAACATTAATTGACAACTTTACAGATTGTAAAGTTTTGTGAGTAGATACTTCCACATGGTTTTAATAGAAAAATACCCAAATAATGTCCAAAACACAAAAGGCACCAACACTAAAATGTGAGCGCATGAAGAGATTAAGGTTCTAGTGTTGTGGTTTGTTTCCAAGAAAAAAAGAGTCTTGTTTGTTGTCAATGGAGAATCAAACCAAGGTGTGGTACCTGGACACTCAGGTATACACCTATGGAATAATACCATGAAGATCTACTGTATGACATTTAAAAAAGTCATTTAGAGTGCTTCATTAACATAGTGAGGCTGTCCGTTGGTTAATTACATAACTCTTTAGGAGAAGAGCTCCAGGCAGTCACTTCAGAGGAATTCATTTTCATTCACATTCATATTTCTAAGTTGCGGCAACCTGGACTCAGGGGTAGACGTAACATAGTAAATGTAAATCTGAGGCACTCCAAATGGTATGATATGTTACATTTTATGGTATGTATTAATTTGTGGATGTCCATCATCCATTTCATATGATATGTTATGAATTATAATATGTATAATACATTATGAATTGCAATTTGTACAATATGTTACGAATTTGCAAAATGTATGACATGTTAACGTTAGCTAGGTGGCTAATGCTAACGCTAAGGTTAGGGTTCGGAGTTAGGTAAAGGGTTAGGGTTATGGTTAGGGGAAGGGTTAGCTAACATGCTAAGTAGTTGCAAAGTAGCTAAAAAGTAGTAAGTTGTTGCTAAAATTCTAAAGTTGTCCGTGATGAGATTCAAACACACAACCTTTGGGTTGCTAAATTTACACCTTATACGTCCACCCATTCTCCCCAACCAACCATACTACTTTAGTTTTTGCCTTAAATAACCTTCTGTCTTATGTAACCTTCTGTTCCAGAAAAGAATGGCGCCAGTGGGGATGGCTGACATTTTATGGGCTCCTAACTAACTCTGCTCTTTTGTCAGATTTTTTGCATTGTTTGTAACCTATTTTGTACACAATGTTAATGCTACCATCTCTTATAACCGAAAAGAGCTTCTGATATCAGAACAGCGATTACTCACCTTTTTTTTAATGAGTCTGACGTGAAGGATATAATGTTGCTCCCAGACAAGGCCTAAATCCTTGTCATTCGCATGAAGAAAATAAAGAAATACAGGGGGCAGTGATCAGGGTGCCTTGTAAGAATTTGTCAGCAAGTGTGTAACTCGTCTCTACCATCCATTCTACTGGCCAACATACAGTCACTGGAGAATAAACTGGATAAGCTCCGTTTGAGGCTACCCTACCAACGGGATATCAAAAACTGTAATATCTTATGTTTCACGGAGTCGTGGCAGAACAACGACACGGATAATATACAGTTGACTGGGTTTTCCTTGCATCGGCAGGACAGAGCAGCTATGTCCGGCAAGATGAGGGGAGGGGTGTGTGTCTATTTGTCAATAACAGCTGGTGCGCAATGTCCAATATTAAGCTAGTCTCAAAATTGCTCGCAAGAGGTAGAGTACCTCATGACAAGCTGTAGACCACACTATCTACGAGAGAGTTTGCATTTATATTTGTCGTAGCCGTCTATTTACCACCACAAACAGATGTTGGCACTAAAACCGCACTCAACGAGCTGTATAAGGCCATTAATCAATTCAAATGATTATTAAATCAAATCAAATTGTATTAGTCACATGTGCCGAATACAACAGGGACTGGTGTTTTGCAGGTACTATTTAATGAAGCTGCCAGTTGAGGACTTGTGAAGGGTCTGTTTCTCAAACTAGACACTAGTGTACTAGCCCTCTTGCATTTTTTTTGGAGTCCTCTAAACCTGTGCATATTTGGAAGGTAGCTAGGAGACTGTAGCTGTGAAAATGGAGGAGGGAGAACCTGAAGGAGACAGGAGCTGTGATGAGAGAAGAGCTGAAGTGAGGAGGAGACGAGTTGGATGAGAGTTGGAGGAGAGAGGAGATATGAGATAGGAAAAGAGAGCGTTGGAGGATATAGGAGATGATATGAGAGAGAAGCTGGAAAAAAGAGGCATGTGGAGCTAGGGGAGAGAGGAGTTGAAGGCGAGAGGAGACTGGTAGTGTAGTAGAAGAAAAGAGAGAGCAGTTTGAAAGTGAAAGAAATGAAAAGAGAGAGGTTGGAGTGAAGATAGGAAAGTGTAGAGGATTTGGGGTGAGGAGAAAGAAAGGGCTCTCTCGGAAGTCTCTGTATGCCCCCAGGCAGAGCCATCTGGACGACCCTGTGAATGCTTCTCCGGTGCATTTATCAGGCAAACACACAGAGAACAAAGCACCTAATAAACTCCATACCAGGGGGATAATTAGCCAGGCGAGAACTCTAAACGAGACCAGATTAATGTCAAAGGATTGCCATTAGTTCTACTTACACAAAGAGGAACTGCCTGGTAGTCAGGATATTGCCAAAAGCCAAGACAAGAATGTTAACACAAAGGATGAAAAATGGCTTGGTGAGTGAGCTAGCCCTTTAAGGGGCCTGAAGTGGGTGGATGGTTATATTGGTTATATACATTGAGTCTACAAAACATTTCCATGACATAGACTGACCAGGTAAATCCATTTCAATGCTATGATCCCTAATTGATGTCACTTGTTAAATCCACTTCAATCAGTGTAGACGAAGGGGAGGAGACAGGTTAAAGAAGGATTTTTAAACCTTGAGACAATTGAGACATTGACTATGTATGTGTGCCAGGATCCCTGTGGAATGCTTTCGACACATTGTAGAGTACATGCCCCTTACGAAAAGGGGGTAAAAAGGGTGAGTGGGTGTAACTCAATATTAGGAAGGTGTTCTTAATATTTTGAACCCTCAGTGTACATTGGTTGTTTTCTTTTAAACTGTATACAAGACACTTTGGATTTAGAGGTCATTCTGTGGCTGTTTAAAGAGGAGAAATGGTATGCTTGATGTGTAAAAGAGTTGGATTTTGTGCGTCCGGGCTGATTCGTTTGTCTTTGGCTATCTTCCCTGGTGGTCTTCCGAGTTTGCCATCTGTCCTGTCACATCGTAAACCTGTCACTCTGTTGAGTGGAGGAGGGAGGAGGATATTCACCAAGAGGCAACATCATACTTGTGGTCTTCGCTCTTCTGCTCCCTACATGGAAAAACTCCCATGTAAACGCACACTTACTAATTCCACCGTCTTCCCTCCCTCTCTCCTTCCCTCTACCTCCCTTTCCTTCTCTCTTTTCCATCCCACACCAGATGGTCTGTATCTCAGAGGCATTTTTCAGGGTGTAAATGTATTGATGAGTTGTCCGTGTCTTTTTCCTTGGGAGTCTGGCATGATACAGGTATTAGGGGTTGAAGAGCCTCACCCTGACATAACCAACCAACCCAGATAAACCTCTACAGCTCCTCTCTCCAATGAGACACCAGAGGCGCTGGTTTACTTTCAAACATCTTTGAAGATAACTTGGCCTCTCTATGATGGGGTATTAAAACATGTCTGGTTAATAGCTTAGCGTGCCAACAGCCTGGAAATAGCTTTTGAATGTGTGAGGAGGTTAACGTGCTGAGGTTCCATAGGGTTAGCCAGTGAGGATTAAGCAGTGAAGACTACCTGAGCAATATCAGAGTGGTACAATTCTTTGCTACCTTGTCATTTTTTTCCAGATCATGTATTGTGCAGATTGTACAGATCATGCTCAGTATAACAAGTAGGGAATGTAACGGACTGGAAAAAATAATAATACCACACCTGTTGTATGGGCACTCATGCAGCTCATAAGCTTACATGGCAAATGCCTGTACTGCCTTAGTTGGTGCATGCTGTATATGAAGTTATACTGTACATACACTGTATGCTACATTGTATCAAGTTGGGCCTGCTCCAGTTATGACTGATTACATCTAGTTGTGATTATACACAGTCGTTTTTCACCTCTCCTTGGTCTTGTCAACAGGAATGCTGTAGGGTAATGTTGTATACTGAACACACAAATTACACTGGGACTCTTGGGGCAGCAGGCAAAGCAGTGGACTGAATCAACTTTGATCTCTTCAACAATTTTTGGGGGGTGTCCACATCCACATTAATATTCCAACACACAGGTGGTACCCTGGTGAGGTATCAGGAGGGAGTGCCAAAGCAGCGAGCCATCACCCCTGGGCACGCCCGTCATTTGAAGCCTTGCTGTTCCATATTGATGGGGGAATCCAGCAGGTGTGAAGTGCTGCTGTTAACCTGATTAGAGTGTAACACAGGCTTCCTGTTCATGTACACCTGGCCTGGCTTGTCCTGGTGCCAGTGTATTTAGTACGTCTATAGCAGGCCTGGTCTATAGGGTCATTCACAACAAGGCCTTCACGTAATCATAAAACTAACGCAAAAAATTCAAAAAAATCTAAATTGATTCCTTGATTTATTATTTTTTTAAATGTATATATTTATAGCTTATTTGTCAGTGTAAACATATTCACAAGTTCTTAACCAGCCCAAATGGCAGCCAAAAGGTTTAGTGTCATTTGATGCGCATGTGCTACTCAGCATGGTCTATAAACAACACATTTTTTTTTTTTTTAAGAAACCCGTCTTAATAGATAAACATCATCATAACCATATGTATGTGGGCTTTGTCTTGGACCATATACTAGTATATCTAATATTACACTCGTTGTGATATTGCTTGTAAAAGGTATGCAATTTTTCTCATTGGTTGGCACATGTCTTTCTCCCCACATACTCCCTCTTTAATCACACGGGTATCATGTTGGTATCATGGGTAATATGGCATGGGTATCATGTTGGTATCATGGCATGGGTATCATGTTGGTATCATGGCATGGGTATCATGTTTCTGAAATCCCACATTAGTAAGCACAGCTTAATCACAGTCGCGGATTGTTGAGACGGGCGCATTGTACTTTATCATGCGAAACTGGAATGCATTAGTATTGATGTACACCAGCGCCCTGAAGACTTCTGCCCTGGCTCCTTGGAGACACTGTTCCCATCAGTGTGGGGTTGGAGGGGGGATGGGAGAGGTGTGCTGGTTATGAGCGGGCACAGTGCTCTGTGCTCTTTGGCAAATGTCTCTCCTACCTGAGGGAGGCCTGCAACTAATGAGGTCAAATACCAGACCAGAGGGGGGAGAGGCGCTGTGACCCCATTCTGTAAGCATGAAACACACAGAGAATCTTACTGCCGATAGACAGCGGATAGGTACTTACCACAGTGGGAGGCCATTCCTTCTCTTGCTAGAACAAAAGCGGTACCTGCTGTGTGCCGATCTGGTAGCGACAAACCTACCGTTTCCACTTATAGAATCGCAATGCTCATCAGTGGCCAACAACTTGACTTGGAGCCAATCAGAGAGCACAACATTTTTTTGGCAATTTTCTCCGTACATCCACGGATGAGCCAGTCACACTTCATAGATGCATTACACACAACACGAAATACTTCCTCCAAGCTAGCTAACCATTGTAGCTAGTAGAGAATATGCTAGATCCCCTCTGTTGAAGACACTTGGAGCTTCTTTTTTGATATTTTCAATGGTATTGTTAACAAACACGTCCCCATAAAGAAAATTATTATTAAAAGCAGGTTCAGCCCCTGGTTCGACCGTGATCTTGCAGAGTTACTCCACCTCAAGAGTTGCATTGGTGAAAGGCTTGGCACAACCATACTCAGGCTGACTGGCTCTCGTTCAGGCGAATGAGAAATAAATGCGCTCAGGCTATCCGGAAGGACAAAGTTAGTTACTTTAAGGAGCAGTTCTCTCTCTGTGGGTCTAACCCCAAGAAGTTCTGGAAAACGGTTCAAGACCTGGGGAATAAACCTTCCTCCTCACAGTTGCCCATGTCCCTTAATGTTGATGATGTGGTTGTTACTGACAACAAGGACAAGGCTGACCTCTTTAATCACCACTTCATTAAGTCAGGATTCCTATTTGACTCAGCCATGCCTCCTTGTCCGTTCAACATTTCCTCATCTCCCACTCTTTCTCCCTTGCCCCGCTACAAAGTTTCTCCCTGCAGGCAGTCACTGAGTCCGAGGTGCTAAAGGAGCTCCTTAAACTTGACCCTAAAAAAACATCTGGGTAAGGTTGCTGCCCCTATCATCGCCAAGCCCATCTCCAACCTTTTTAACCTGTCTCTCCTTTCTGGGGAGGTTCCCACTGCTTGGAAGGCAGCCACAGATCGTCCTTTATTTAAATGGGGAGATCAAGCTGATCCTAACTGTTATAGGCCTATTTCTATTTTGCCCTGTTTATCAAAAGTGTTGGAAAAACCTGTCACTAATCAACTGACTGGCTTTCTTGATGTCTATAGTATTCTCTCGGGTATGCAATCTGGTTTCCGCTCAGGTTATGGATGTGTCCTTGCAACCTTAAAGGTCCTCAATGATGTCACCATTGCCCTTGATTCTAAGCAATATTGTACTGCTATTTTTATTGACTTGGCCAAAGCTTTTGATACGGTAGACCATTCCATTCTTGTGGGCTGGCTAAGGAGTATTGATGTCTTCGAGGGGTCTTTGGCCTGGTTTGCTAACTACCTCTCTCAAAGAGTGTAGTGTATAAAGTCAGAAAATCTGCTGTCTCAGCCACTGCCTGTCACCAAGGGAGTACCCCAAGACTCAATCCTAGGCCCCACGCTCTTCTAAATTTACATCAACAACATAGTTCAGGTAGTAGGAAGCTCTCTCATCCATTTAAATGCAGATGATACAGTCTTATACTCAGATGGCCCCTCCCCGGATGTTGTGTTAAATGCTCTAAAACAAAGCTTTCTTAGTGTCCAACAAGCTTTCTCTACCCTTAACCTACCTCCAAAACAAAGGTCATGTGGTTTGGTAAGAAGAATGTCTCTCTTCCCACAGGTGTTATTACTACCTCTGAGGGTTTAGAGCTTGAGGTAGTCACCTCATACAGGTAATTGGGAGTATGGCTAGACGGTGCACTGTCCTTCTCTCAGCACATATCAAAGCTGCAGGCTAAAGTAAAATCTAGACTTGGTTTCCTCTATCGTAATTGCTCCTCTTGTTCTGCCAGTCACATTCTGTTAAAGGTCCCCAAAGCACACACATCCTTGGGTCGCTCCTCTTTTCAGTTTGCTGCAGCTAGAGACTGGAGCGAGCTGCAACAAACACTCAAACTGGACAGTTTTATCTCAATCTCTTTATTCAAAGACTCAATCATGGACACTCTTACTGACAGTTGTGGCTGCTTTGTGTGATGTATTGTTGTCTCTACCTTCTTGCCCTTTGTGCTGTTGTCTGTGCCCAATAGTGTTTGTACCATGTTTTGTGCTGCTAACATTTTGTGCTGCTACCATGTTGTTGTTATGTTGTGTTGCTACTGTGCTGTGTTGTCATGTGTTGCTGCCTTGGTATGTTGTTGTCTTAGGTCTCTCTTTATGTAGTGTTTTGTTGTCTTTCTTGTTGCAATGTGTGTTTTGTCCAATATTTATATTGCATTTTTTTCCCCCCCAAGGCCCCCGTCACTGCAGGAGACCTTTTGCCTTTCGGTAGGCCGTCATTGTAAATAAGAATTTATTCTTAACTGACTTGCCTAGTTAAATAAAGGTTCAATTAAAAATAAAAACATTGTATTGAAATCATAATTACATCACAAGGAATTAGCTAGTTTCCATGAAAGAGCTGCCTGTGTTAGCTTCTGAGTCCTCAGTTAGCATAGCGAATATGCTAACATTAGGTAGCTAGCGCTACAGAGGGTAGTGCATACGGCCCAGTACATCACTGGAGCCAAGCTTCCTGCCATCCAGGACCTAAATAATAGACGGTGTCAGAGGGAAGCCCATACAATTGTCAGAGACTCCAGTCACCCAAGTCATAGACTATTTTCTCTGCTACTCCACGGCAAGCAGTACCGGAGTGCCAAGTCTAGGACCAAAAGGCTCCTTAACAGATTCTACTCCCAAGCCATAAGACTGCTGAACAATTTATCAAATGGCCACCGGACTATTTACATTGACCCCCCCCCCCCCCCCCACACACACACATTTGTTTTGTACACTGCCACTACTCACTCGTTTATTATCTATGCATAGTCACTTCACCCCTACCTACATGTACAAATGACCTCAAATAACCCTGCACACTGACTCGGTACCAGTACCTCCTATATGTAGCCTTGTTATTGTTATGTTATTGTGTTACTTTTTATTATTTTTTATTGTGTTACTTTATTTGTGTTAGTTTATTTGGTAAATGTTTTCTTAACTCTTCTTTAACTGCATTTAAGGGCTTGTATAAGTAAGCATTTCACGGTAAGGTCTACACTTGTTGTATTCGGCACATGTGACAATTAAAGTTTGATTTTATTTACAGACACTCTGTTCAGAGGTGCTAAGTACCGTCGGCAGGCAAACGTTGGACAATCCAACCGATGTGTCTGAGCTTGCAGTATTCACTACACCACAGTTAGGTTTTCATAACCACCCATAACAACCACCCATAGATGATGAGATGAGATTGCATTTTGTCAGCTTACACAGGAATTCATTTTACATCATATGCTTCATGTCATACAGGTATGATCATGATTAGCATCAGAGCTACTGTACTATCTGGTTTAAAAGTACTCCTGCTCTTGCTGCCCCAAGATAGACTAAAGCCTTTAGCCAAATGTAATTCAGTGTGTTTTCCACAACAGTGCTTAGGTGGACTATAGAAGGAAGGCGCAAACATGGACGCCCCAAAATAACTTGGAGAACAGCAGTAGAACGGGAACTAAAGGTAAAGCTGCCAAACAGGCTTTCGACCATCAGTAGTGGAGCAGTCTGGTCTCTGCCTTGTGTGCCAATTTATTTTCAATCAAATATGGAATTTTTATTAAATCTTTAAAGAAATAAATCATTCTGACATGGTCAGAATGTGCAACCAGCAATCAAAGTGTGTTTTAACTAGATTGGAGGGTTGAAGGGAAAGTTTAGCTTAGCCCCGGGGTCTGTAGCCTCACCCTATTGCTGAATACAGAATGTCATTACTTTCAGTACCTTGTTTACAGACTTAACCTCCCGCCTATGTCTAAACACCACTGCTTTAGCCTGGTTCCCTGAAATGACATGTTGCACAACTACCTCTTAGTCAAATAAACAACTTTCCTTTTCCTCCAAACATGCTGAAACATTCCATTTCATGTTCTGAAGGACTGCAGCACAGGCAGCAACCAGTCTCATTTCCAATGTACTGTACAGCTGAGGTTAACTCTTCCATGTTATCTAAGTTGAGCATCTCTTTTATGCGGAACGTATGAAACATAAGCCTCAGGAACAGCACTGTAAACAACAAAAACAGAATTCCTCTGAACTTGAGGAATGCAACTTTGAAGAAAATCTGTGGGTACTACTGAGTCAGTTACAAAGTAATTATATGGTCAGAATGTATGATGGAATGTATCGTGAGACATTAGATTACCTATCGTTTTATGGTGCCAGAAAAGATAGACTATGAGGGTAGAAGATGGCTTTGTTCTTTATAAACCTCACAACAACAAGGGTAAAGTACTTCCAGTTTCATTAATTCTGGCCTAATCAACCGAACATGACATGACAGTATTTTCACAGTATCCAACGATGGGAACTAGTACCAGCTCAGTTCCCTTTGACAACATAAAGTGCCATTATTTCAAGATCTCCTTTTTCAAGCCAACTCATTTGGCAGTTGAAAGG